>NC_053157.1:185936775-186211775 GCF_016835505.1 Polypterus senegalus
AAATCAATATATAAGCATGAAGTTGTTTTTAATTATTACGTTGCCTTAAATGACGAGACACGCAACTTAATTATCCCTGCATTGATTCTTTACTTTTGGAGAGTCACATACTGTTGTAGGGAATCGGAACCCGAAACGAGCAAATCCTGAGCGGTAATGATACTAATTCAGTAATGTAATGGAAAAGGGCTCCTGTCGAGTGATTGAATTGTCTAGTTTGGGTGATTAAAGTCCAGCTGATTGCCCTGTTACCGATCGTAATTTGCAGCAAATGAAAGAGGGGGTCTCAGTTCTCTCCTCTGAAGTTTAGTGGCACTGACATGACTGAGTGGCCTAGGCTTCACAAGGCAAAACAGAATCCTCTGCACCATTTCATTTACATGCAAATATCCTCACCTTATCAAAAACAGCACATTAGAAAATGGTCAGTAGAACGACCTTATAACCTCTTATAGCTCCCAAACCCGCGTAAAGAAAAAAATACATACTTTTCTATGACTCTTAAACAGACTGAAAATTGACAGTCTAATTAACGACCTATCGCAGCAAAGTCACTTGTGCTAAATTAACACACAACATTTATATACGGAAACCATTTTTTCAATTTATACCCTTCTTTATAGTAATACACTTTTTTATGGTATAACTTTCACACTATAACAGTTAATTTACCACTGGCATTTTTTGTGTAAAGTAGCTATCCCCGAATGATACTGGAAAATAAAAAAATACTAGAATGAGTGAAAAGTGGGTGTCACATTGTTTTATGAAGCTCTGCCCTCTTCGTTAAGAAACAAAGAAAAGAAGGATCGAGGCGAGTGACGATGAAAAATATTGTAAATTGGGTAAGGCGCTTCCATGATGGTTTGGTGTGCTCTATCCCTAATAGATTTGTTATTAAGATATTCTGTTAAACAAAACTGACTTGCAAAAAAGAATGGTCATCTGCGGAGGCTGAGAAAGATATTAGATGTCAGAATTCATCTCAGTGACCCAAATGATCAGGTGCAACATTCCAGTTAGCAGATAACCAGGGGCGGCTGTGGAACTGGAATGCCCGCAGATGAGTGCATTATGGCCAATCAATTGTGATTAGGGCTTGTGCAACATCTCTATAGAGCTTGTCTGGAAGTGCGGAGTGGTGGCCCTCACCGGCTTCCTTTGGGCATTTTGCCTTTATGTCATTGCAATATTTAAGTCTTTCCCATTGTGCTTTTCGCATTCGCATATATAGTTTTGATTAACTACGACTGGAGCACCTTTAGCAATTAAAAGAAAATTGTAACAAATGGAAGTGAAGACCATCACTAAAACAGTATCAAGTGTATTTTTCCTTCGGAGATCACAATAACCCAAAGAAGAGTCTGGGTGGAATTACATAACTGAATATCGATAGCCTTTCACTGATACATTTTCCAAACTCTATTGCCTTTGTCGTCATTGTCAATTCGATCACAAAGATCTAGTAGGCCAACTTAACAAAATGTAATCACAATATCACTGAGAGAAATATCATAGCATTGCCTCTTCCGAAATTAATACAAATTTGGTAGTTATAAATTCACTTAATACAAATACAAATAATTTCTAGACTGCTTGCTTATCTGTTATAAAGAGAAAGTAGAAAATTACGTAGTGTTCATAATTTTCGCATTGTGAGATAAAGCTGTTTTCACATTATTGCAGTAAATTATATTTTACATTGTCAAAATATAAGTTGAGATTCTCTACCAGTCTGTATAATAACCCCCACCCATCAAAAAATTCTAAACAACCAAAAAAAAACCTAATTTGTATTTATACAAAGAAAGCAAGCCCTATTCTATCCTTTGTGAAAAAAGGACACTGAAGGGATTCCTGATTAAAATCTAATAGCTATTACATTACAGATTTTGAGCGGCTGCTGCTGGTCTCCTGAATCCAAAGCTGTACACCAACTCCCCTGGGCATAGCCCTCTGATGGGCTAATCATGTTCACCCCTACCAAAATTACAGCTGATTGTTTTACCCATTATTTTTCCCAACTTTTAATTTCTGCTTTCCAAAGGATCATTGCCCGCGGTAATTGCAAAAGACCTGTCCTTGTATGTGTCACCAACCTCTCAGAAAGAAAAAATCTAATTTTCCTCATGTGCTTCCAATTTTACTTTTTGGCAGCTAATTCTCAGTGTAGGGACTTAGTCGCTCCGCTGTGTAGGAAATGAAACATATATATATATATATATATATATATATATATATATATATATATATATATATATATATATATATATATGTGTGTGTGTGTGTGTGTGTGTGTGTGTGTGTGCATATTTGTGTATTACGGTTACAAATTTGCATTCGCTTATTCGGTTCAATTTGTTTGACAATAAAAATGGATAACGGGATTAATACGCCACGCCGCATGTTCACTTTTTTGGAGTTTTACTGCTCCGAAGTGTGATTCTTTTTTGGAAAATATTGACTTTGACGTTTCGTTATAAAACCATAACTTTAACTTTTGCAATAATTTACACTCAGAAATGAGAGTACTACAATAAAGAGAAACCTCAATCGATACTTATCAAAAAGGTTTGTCATACAGTCCGGGGACAAAAAATGACAATAATCAAGTAGTCTGCTGATGTCACTTTTTGCAATTTTGCAAAAGAAAGAAAGAATCTTAAGTTCGAGTATTATGATTTTTAATGTTTTTCACGTGTTGTAAAAGAAACGTCATTATAAGTGTTTACGAGATTTGTCAGCTATAACAGAAGGTCTTCACACGGTAAACAATAAAGTAAATGAAAAACTCGGACTATTTGCACGGTATTCAGTCGACTCGAGGGGCTCGGAGACAAAGATGACAGCCAAGTGGCTATCAGATGCGGTATCATCCTTCACTCTTCCCCTCCCTCTCCCTCTGTGCCGCTCTCAGAAGGAGATTGCAGACTATTAGGGGCACGGGATTAATTTGTAGCCAATTACAATGCGAAGCTGAATATGAATGCATAAATAAGGTGCACCCTGACGCCTCTGTGCGAACTGGGGGCTGGGGAAGGGAGGGGGGGATAAACCGTAGTCGGGCATGAGGGGATGGTAGAGAACCAAAAAAGGAGCGGAGCTGTGGAGATCGCCATCCTGTAGAGGGACTGTCACCTTCTGACCGAATTCAGGAACTCTGCCGAGAAGAGCACGTTCATGGTGGTCCTAAGCAAACAGACATAGTGGCAGTAAAGAACCAGAACCTCTGATCTGCTCATGTAATTATACGTGTTTTCTCCCCTTTCTTTAAAAATCAGTAACAAGCGAGGGATACTGTGCGACGACAGCAAGGGCATTTACTTGTTCGCCTGTCGGGAAAGTCATGAATGTGAACAGAGACAAGGTCCAGGTGGGTGACATCTCTTCAGCGCCAGACACGGTCCCCTGCAGCCTCCGAGCTGAGAGCATGGATCCTCCTGCCGAGCAAAGGCTGTCCGGCAGTGAACTACCCGTCTTCTCGTGTCCCGCAGGGAGGGACAGGCAGGCGGACAATCAAGGTAATTCACCCAGGCAAGAGGTAGCAGCTGCTCCCACCATCCACAGGACCACTTCCTTTTCCGTCTTGGACATTTTGGACCCTAATAAATTTAACAGCAAAAAGCGTTACGGCACTAATATTTTGTACCGAGCTGGTCACGATTTCTCGCTTGGAACTGAAAATATTGCCGCTGAGGATTCGCCCAGAGAAACTGCGGACCAGAAGGGCTTCTCCGAAGAGTTCGACACGTGTAAGAAATCTTCGGATATCATAAGTGAGTATCTGCCCTCCTGTAACTTCCTGGCGAGGCGCTCAAAAGTGTACTCGGAGTTGACATCAGTTGGGCATGCTGTTTCGTGTAATCGTGAATAGATGCTGCCACGAGTGTTAAACAACATTGAAGTGCCGGCTTAACGAGTAAATACTCAAATGTTAAAGCAAATTTTGCAAAATATGGTCTTAGATAATAACAGTCTTATAATAGGTTGTCCGCTCTGTTACAAAATTTTGTATTTGTTTCGTGATCAAATGGAGACAACATAAGTTCTTGACAAACCAACTTGACAGCTATGTATGTAAGTGCAGATGCAGAAATGAAACAGCACGCTAATTTACTTTTAGACTGAGTTTTGCTTAAGTAAAAATAAGGAAACATGAGGAGCTGCTATACTTAAGTGTTAAAATATGTGTACTTTATGCTCTCACAGAGACGACTTGATCAGGTCTCTCGGAATGTTTACGCGTTTGGGTGTATTAAGTTTAGAAAAAAGAATTAGCATGCATACAGGGCTTCGACAACTTTAACGGTACAAACATGATGTTAGTCGGTATTTATTGCTGTACTGTGTATTGGCTTGATATTCAATGACAGAATAACTGTCAGCAACTAGGACTTTCTCAATGAACTCACTAACGAGGCGTTGTTTGAACTTAGATGGGAAGAACAAACTTCTTCTTGTAAAAGACAGCAAACCTTTATTCCTAAAACTAAATAAAACGGCTACGGAGCAGGACTGCTCACTACTCTGACATTTCATTCTTTGAGTTCAGTTCTTTACATAATTGTCAAATTCTGGGTCGGTACCTATTAATACAACCTATCGTACTCGGCATAAAAGCAGTAAAATCGAATAAAGTTGTTAGTACATTTTGGATTCCATGTTTTAGTGTCTGCTCCCTTGTTACGCTTGTTCCAAAAGCCCCTGTGTCCTAATCTACAAAGTCAGATCTGGCCCGAGTTTGCTCTCCTGTGCTCTAGGCGACAGATTCAATTTTTTCTTCTCCCCTTGGCTTTTTTTTTAGGACGAATCAGACTAATTGTGACAAAACGCTGGTTATCTCTAGAAAAACAATTAAATTCCTTCGATTACATTTAAGTTAAAATGTGCTTAGCAGCGTTAAAGAGGCTGGATAATGGGGAAAATCGCCCCAGAGTGGCATGTTGGACTGGCCTGGTCGATATCCTATTATCGAATTGTGCATATCTCTTTCAGGCAGCTTGCAAACTCCCCTCCAACATCTAAATTATAGGGTCAAAATTCGGATAATTACTCGATTAAAACCTATTACACTTATTAAGGGTTGTTATTGATCGTGGATTGCTTTCGACCCAAAGAAGGAGATTGCCTTTTCTAAAATAAAAAAGAAAGAAAAGGGGGAAAAACAAGATTCTTGGTCTTAATCCGTCGAAAATACATGTATAGATAGTACAGTAACTCAAAATTCATTGATTTATATTATTTTAGTTAAATAAACAGTTGAATCATAAGTAGAATTACAGGTACATGTTGATTCGAAAGTAATTAATACATTTTAATAACATAATATCAGCCTATACTTTTAATTTGTTACGGTTTTCCTGTTGTGTTTTAGCGATACCTGAAATCACATACACGGCACTTAATAGCAGTAGTGGTAGTTAATATAGTCAGCACTGAATTAACATTAAAAAAAATACATGAGCTAGTGTACTAACATTATTTTTTAAATTATGCACCCTGTTAAAGTTATACATCTTTGCATATTCACAGTAAGAAGTGATCCTTGCATATGTTTATGTTCAACAAATAAACTTACAAACTGTAATTAAACAATCATGTCATTGACTACGAAAAGCTACATTTAAAGCGTATGTTTTAAAGTTTCAGTATTGAAAAACAATCGATATGTATTTAGAGCAGGAAAGAGGTAAAAACAAGTATTTATAGACCGTTATTTTTAACATTTTTTTCTTACTAGAACATCCTGACCTGTACTCCGATTTAGTCTGAAGCTCTTTGCTTTCTAGTCTCGGAAATAATTTTTGAAAAAATTGAAAAGGATCTCTTTAAAAAATCACAATCAAAATATTTCCACGTGTTTGCTTAGTTTAGTCTGACATAAAAGTCATGAGTTATTGAAGATAACCTGATGCTAGTCTCTAAAAAAAATACTTCAATCGAACTAAACGTCCCACGTCAACGCAAAAAAAAATCAAAACGTTCCAACTAACTTATGGATGACTATGTTCCTTTATTATATTTTGGAGCTATTGTTGTACATTTTTAGACGCGTATGTATTGAAAAATGAACCTTAGACGAAATTTATGAAAAGTGCACAGTTTAACACCATGCAGTAACAGAAGACTAGTTAATTAAACTATAGGTTGTAAAATGAACAAGTTGAGTGCCGGAGTTAAACAAACGTGCACTTTCACAAATGTGTTAGTCCTTTGTTCAATCATATAATTACTTTATTGCTTTAACATCGAGTACACTGAGCAAATACATTCTAATATACCGCAGAAAAAATGAACGTGAACGTTAGTATAATAGTTTCCATCACTAAACTGCAAAGTATACAATTGGAGTAGGGTTAAACTCACACCTGGCGTGTTTTCTGACAGTTATTTTCAGAACACACATATTTAATAATAGTTAATAAAATAAACTATGTGCTATATCTAAACCATGTTCTTTTTATATTAATGACTCGACTGTGGTCGTGACTTACGTAGTTTTAGGTTTATACAATTCACAAGAATATAATATAATTGAACCGACTTTTTAAATGCGTGCTTGTAATATCGGTGTTATCAAACATTGTGTTACACAATTTTGTACAATTTTACTATGAAAAAGTTATTTCACAAGGCCTATTTTCGAGTTGCCTAATGAAAGTATCCGGGGTTTAACACTGATTAACAAAATATAAATGAAACAGAAGATGTTTTCACGTACAGTATTTACAGATGTATTTATTTTTGTGCAGTCGTTTTAATTTGGTCCCACATCTTAAATATTAGATTTCTATAATATAGTTTACAGTAATGTTATTTATTAATTATATATTTTCAGGAGAGACTAACTTTCACTTACTGGATTACTAAAATCAACGCCAGGGGCTATATATAACGAGTATTACATCTCATGATTTTCATGCCAGATACGTAATGCGGCTTGTTTGCGAAAGAAAAACAGTTTTTTTTTCTAATTCAAAAATGTGTTCCTTTCACTGCAGAAGACGGGATTGTATACAAGGCGGAGGAATGCGACAACGAGTTCAACAGGAGCCCCCAAAGCCCAGAGAGTGAGGCCCAGGACGATGAACTGTGCAGCGAAGAAAGCAGCGGCGCAATGCCCGGCGCTGCAGAGAACGATCTTGGGCTCCAGGAAGAGGCCGACTCACTGACACGGAGTTCGACTCCAGGCGCCCCCCAACAATCGCAGCAGCAATCGTCTGGCCAAAGCCAACAGTCCAAGCCCAAGAGGAAGCGCACCGGATCGGACTCGAAGTCCGGCAAACCTCGTCGAGCCCGGACTGCGTTCACTTATGAGCAGCTTGTGGCTCTGGAAAATAAATTCAAGTCGACCCGTTATCTGTCCGTTTGCGAGAGGCTCAACTTGGCCCTTTCCCTCAGCCTGACTGAGACACAGGTAAAGATCTGGTTCCAGAACCGCCGAACCAAATGGAAGAAACAGAACCCTGGGGCAGACACCAGCGCCCCCACCGGCAGCAGTGGTGGAGGAGGTGGTGGCGGCGCCGTCGGAGGGCCTGGGGGGCCTTTAGGCAGTGGTCTTAGCCCGCTCAGTCCATCACCTCCAATGGGGGGACCGTTGTCCATGCATGCCACCTACTCCGGTCACACTCCTGGTGGGCTAGTGTGCACCGCCCAGCTGCCCTTCCTGCCAAGCCACGCTGTCTTATCGCCTTTCGTTTTGGGCTCTCAGGCTTACGGGACACCGGCCTTTTATACACCTCACTTATAACTCTTGTATACAACGGAGGTTGTTGGGCAAAGCAGAATTCAAACTGAAACGTAAACTTCCAAAACTTATTGAAACAGCAGACACACGCATGACCCGTGTTCAGCATTAGCAAACTTAACCAAGCAAAATGGACGCTTTAAGACATTCTGACTTGAATCGATTTTTCTATTCAAGGTTTCCGTCAAAACGGTGGACTTTTCAAGGGAAGGACGCCGACTTTACACTTGCACTGTCTATCTTACCGCCACTGAAACACCTGCATTGATGATTGGAAACTCCATTTCTTTATGAATATATTCAGAAAGAAAGACGGAATTTGGACAACTTAGCTCGAATCTGCATCAGCTTCACGAGACCAGACACCAATAAAAACAACACGGGGAAAAGCCAGTCTTCACGTCTCACATTATGGGGTCCGATGCCGTTACATTAAAAGTGATATAATAGCAGTGATACATGATATCTGGATTTAAATAAGACGATTTTGTCATTATTACACTTTTGACTTCTTAATATTTTACATATGCCCATTTGATCTCAGGGTAACTGGATTATACAGTGCCGTTTTGCTACATCAGCTGTGTCTGCTATTCAGACTTCCTGTGACTGACATTAAAATAAGCAAAGTGAAATGGACTAATTTATTGGGAAAATAACGGCGGGAAATATGTGACATGTTTTTGCTGGGAGATATTTAATTAATAAGTATATGGGGATGGAAACATTTTTAATGTAATTTCAATTTATCATATGCATTGTAAATGTATAGTTGCTTATATAGTTAAATTTATAATTTTATCATTGAGGTGTTGCTCGGAAATAAATAAATGCCAGAAGAGCACTTTGCTGAGACAGAACCACTTAAAACGGAAACAATCAAATGAATTAATAAGTATATACTGTATGTACAGCTCTGTTACGTTCGCGGGAAAAAGCGATTGTTCTTTTTGCAATTAAATGTTTCAAAGTTCACTTTTACACATAAAGTTGGAAATTATTATTTCAGTGTCTTTTGTACCTGTACCTCGCTGGATAGCGTAATGATCAAAAGTGAGGAAAGTTGTGTTATGTTTATTTTTTTAGTAAGGCATGAATAAACATTGACATAAAGTCAAGAAAGAAAAATAAAACGTGACCATGAGCGCGATATTGTATTGAACCAGCTATAAAGATTTTTCTTTGGACAAAGTTTCTTCTTACAGGGGAACATACTGGTAAATCGATGGGGATAATCAGTTTGCGGGTCATTACAGAAGCGCTTCCACAAATTTTGAATGAGATTCGCAGGTTTCCTTTACTGATCGAATGTACGGTTTCTCTTACTGAACTCTTTCCAACACAATTTGCAGTAGTCAAACATCCCTGAGACAGCATTAAACGATGTCTTCTAATCCTATTAGCCCCTTCCTCTCGTTTGCTTCCGTAAGTGAGTTTTTTTGACAACCTTCACTGCGAGTAATGACACTTGAAGCGCTGGGATGTTATAATTTTTGACAGAGAAATTACATCTCTTCACAGTCACTGATATCATGAAATTTAAATAGACTGCAGTCAAAATGAGAACTTATTACGCTCTGTCTAGAAATGTGCGCTTAAAGCTGCGCAGCCGCAGTCCAGTGACAGTGAGCGCACCGCATTGCCAGTCTCCGTGTCCCCGGAGAATTAGCACGCGCTTAGTATGAGCTCTTACGTGAGATCGTGTCCACTGGATGAAGGTGTGACTCGCCCCATGTATCCCTTACGTTTTTGCCAAATTTATAACAAAGCTTTATAGAAACTAAGCTTCATGTGTTTCCCACTTTGTTCAATTTCTCAAACATAGAATTGGTGTTGGTATTTTAATCGTCAAATCAAAACGTTTGGTTTCTTTTTGTTCAAACTAAATCATGTAATTTTGCCCGGTTTTGGGTTGCCACTAACTATGGCAAGAGTCAGTATATGCTTACCTCTGTCTTTTGTATATTTTGTACAGGATTCACATGGCTGACTTTTTCATGAGAAATAACTAGTGTGATGTGGACTTTCACCCGAATAAGATTCCGATACGGTGTGGAGTACCTTACTGACAGAGGAGTTGATAGCGTTATTCCCACAGTTTTACTCGCTGTATGCGCCATTCTTACCAGATTCACCATGTTGTAGTTGCCGATTTTCTACAAGGCTTCTTTTTTATCTGTCTACTGGCTGATGCCGGTACAGGGTTTCAGGAAAACCAGATGACGTCACCAACAGCAAAACTGGAACCATACCTGGACTGGACGCCAGCCCATAACACAGCATTTTCCCAACACACCAGGGCAATTTTAATCACCCGTACACTAAAATGGCAAACAGTTCCAGTTTAGGGGTTATTATATGAAATATGCGTGCGTGTTTTTATAAAGGCATTAAAGCGGAAAAGTGAATAGCTGCAATGTAAAATGATATGCATGTGTTAATTTTCGGAAATTGGTCCTAACTGTACAACTGGATGTGGATAGCTCCGTTCTCTGTATCTAGAGGCTACTGCTCAATGGTTCTCAGTGGTGATAAACGTGTCATATTTTTATCATTAACACTGGATATAAGTGACACTATGAGCTCATTTTTTTTTTATTTATTTATAGGAAATCTGGACATGCCCACAGAAATGTATAAGGCAAAATGTCTTCTGGCCGTATATTACCCTGCTAAAATAAAGATCTGAATTAATGACAAATTATCTTGATAAGTTACGTAAACATCTAAAAATCGCAATTGTTTTAAGACTTACGTCTAATGTTTAAAAATAAACGTGTTTCAGTAGGAAATCGAAACAATCGGCATAAGTATGGAGACTTTTGAAAAACGAAAGCATTTCCGGGTGTGCGAATGTTTTAAATAAACGCAGTATTTAGAATATAAAGAATAATTATGCTGTCCAGCAATCTGAAATTATATGTACTGTATATAATTCCTTATAAATGTGTTTAATAGATGTCGTTAATAAAATATTTCTTCGACTAGATGAGGGTTTCCATTTCCATCATCATCATCATCATCATCATCATCATAAGGAAAATCTTCAAAGCAGTTACGTCTAAACAAAATATCTTTGTGCATATTATCAAATGAGATAAAACAATATTTTTGTACATCTTTTTTCTTAACATCAGATTCAAAGATGTTACTTTTGATCTCTTCTGTTCAAAACTTTTTAATAATAAAAAGGACTGTGATATTAAAAATCTTATCGCCATTCTCTGATAACTAATAAAACGACATACATTCCGTAAAACGGAAACATTAGAATACAGCAGAGGGAATCAGCCCTTAAGAGGTCACTTCTGATAGAAAGTTTTTTTGTACCTGGCAAGTTGGCGTTCACACCATCAATAATCGGAAGAACAATCATAATCAAGCTAATTTATAGTTTCTATGGCGCATTTCTTAGTACAGTAAACACAAGTTCGCTGCACATAGCATTATGTTACATCTATGAATTCAGTTGTCAATTTTGTTTTAAAATACCAAGTGATAACGTGTGCTTTGTAAAAGAATGGCGTCCCGTCTGGAGAATACATTCCTACGTGGAAATATACGCCGTGACTCTGTAATGGAAAGACAATTTTAGTAGAGACGCAAACGACGCGACATTTTAAAGCTTTTTGCATTCAATGCAAATACAAAATTGCTGTGTGTTGAAATATAATTTTGTGTAATTTCATATTTATTGCGATATTGTGACATATTTTCAAAATTTTAAATTACAGTAAAACATTACGTTTGGCTCAAGTCATCCGCTCCTATATCCCCTACCACCCACACACAACAAGTAATAAGGAATCGAATTCGTACAGCATTTAGGACAGCAGCTGCAGTAACCCACATATCATTGTTGAAGCCTTGGAGACAACGCTGAAATGCCACAGATCACTCCAGGTGCACTATACTGCTGTGCCGAGAGAGTCAGCTCTTTGTTTTTAAAGGAGCTCGGGAGGATGGGGTTAAAATGGACACAATATCCCGAAAGCATATATACTGCACGACAATTAAAACATAAACTACAAGGATAAACACTGTGAGTGAAATTAAATTGCAAACTATCATCGCAAACTACTAATATGAACATCTACATCACAAGCATCACAAACGTTAAATTGAAAACTGTCAAAATAAGCAAACATCAACTTTCGTGTTACCACAAATGTTAACTAACTGCTTAAATAATTAATATTATTAATTAGCAAACGTCAATTTTTGTAAATTGGTTAAGTATATAAACAAGAAATCAGTTTGTAAAACGGATTTTGAATAATGTGCAACTTATTCAGATGGGGGTCGAAGTAAGTATGATACAATCCAAATATTTGGTAAATGAGTTCGGCATTATTGACAGACCTCTCTTTTGTTAATACAAACTGGTATTTATTATCAAAATTACTAAATTCTATTTCACCCTAAATATGTACCATTGAGTGCATAAACAGTAAACCAGATATCCAATGTATATTTGAAGTCTCTTCTCTCCTCACAATAACCGGCGCCTAATTCCACGTAAGCAATCCAGCACTCTCTGCTGGACAGGCTCCATTAAAGCAGTCCGAAGTCTCATTTGGTTTCTAACGAAGACAAGATCCTCTGTTTCTTTCCATGCGGCTGAAGGTGAAGATTCATGCCAACTGAACACTGTCTGTGTGTAGTCAGCACGTTCTCCGCATGTCTCAGCGAGTTGTTCGCCGGATACTCCTGTTTCTTCTTCACATCCGGAAGACGTGCATATTAGACCGTTAACTGGCGTATTATAAGCGAGTGTGCCAAACGATGCGCAAGTGATTGCCATGTCCAGGATAGGCTGTGCCCTTTACTGTCAGGATTTGTTGGTGGATGGTGAACGAAATCGCTGTTACTTGGTTGCATTGGTCTTTCCTGCTATAATTCAAAACTTAATTGCTCCCTTTATTCTTAAAGAACCGCGTTCACTTTTTTCTTTCTTTCTTTCTTTCTTTCTTTCTTTCTTTCTTTCTTTACTGGTGCAAATAATACTTAAGTTAACAAACGTGTGCGTGTATCCGTTCATTCTAAAATATTTAAGTAGCACGAAACAATTTCCGTCCGTAAAGCTGTTTGATGATATGCTTATAAAAACGACAATTTACATCAGAAATATCAGACGGTGAACGAAACAGCACTAACAAGCCATATGATTGAATGACACATTTCATTAAAAGCAAGGACTGAATTTTAATTGAGAAATTCGTTGGAGCGAAAACCTGCAGCCGCATCATCGCCCTCTTGAACCGAGATTGGGGACCTCGATATAAGGTATAATAATATGTAAAGCTTTTTGTCATTTCACATGTTACTCTGAGTTCACAGCATTAATGCACAGTATGTGTCCATGTTTCCTCGTTTGGGAAAAGTATTTTAGCGAATCATATGATTTTTGACAAGCAAAAAAATTTTTCTTGTTCTTCAATAATATGCAATAATTCATCTTTATAAGAAAAAAATATATCTACCTTATCAGTTTGACGCTTATTGAAACAGTGAATCTACAAGTGGCACATTACCTAAAGCTAATGTTAGGTTAAGCAGCGAAATGCAGTTATAACATTATACTTAAAAAAAGATTCAGAATAATTTGGTAAAATAATTCTATATCATGTGGTTTTGGAAAAGTGAATTGAAGAGACGTTCCGTTAGTTATTGTTCCAGTCAGACTAAAAATATCGGGAATTTCTAGTTCTTTCGGTATATTGTTTGCTTTATTAAAATCGAACTTCTCTCCAGAGAGATTTTTTTTAACGTTAGCTTGTATGAAGGCAACATGACAAGATCTACGTATGGAGTTTTTTAAGTGTTTATTCATGTATCTTAAAGTTGCTTAAATCGAATCGAACAAGACTGTTAAGTTATTTTACCCTTGCCCAGACAACCTGCAGGGAAAACTTGGGGGTTGGTGGCAGGATTGGCACTCCAGCCACTGCAAAAAAAAACTTACACTGTTCCAGTGTGGCGCTGAGGTGTCACCTGTCGCAGGGCTGCACTCGTGCCCCAATTCGAGCGGTTCATCGTGTAGTGGGTGCGGCAACGCGCTGTAATCAGCGCATGCTCCCAACCTCCTCCTCCTTCAGACAATATCTCAATTGTTTCACGTAAAACGTGCTCAAAAGCAACTAGGAATTGTCCGTTAGCAACCGAGTCTGATCAGGACACATTTATATTTTCATTTGGACTATCTTTTAACAAAATATTTTAATATTGTTTAATGTCATTTCCACCTTTTGTCCGTCATTTCCCGGACTATTTATTAGCCGAGGTAGTGCAATAAGACCACACAAGGGAAATAACGAGTTGGCAAGGAACATTAGTTCAGTTCAGATACATACAATGCAGTCTGAAATAGAAACACACGGTTTCCAACAGCTCCGACACTCGTATCAAACGAATCAGTTTTATTTTAAAATAAATAACATAATTCCGGTTATGAATTGTATTCACCCTTTGCTAAATCTGTTTCCCCACTACGTTCTGGAGAGCCAAACACCTTTCAGTCACCAACGTGCGCACTACAGATTTGTACTCTACAGGGAATTCGTACACATTTACTTTCATTTATATTGGGCCAATTTCACGTACCGTAAGCCTATTAACATTGTCTCGTGGTTTGGAGCATAGATATTTAAAGAATTAAAATAGCACCTATCTGAACAATCAACTCCACACGATAACATTTTGTAAAGGAGGAGTCCACACATACAGGGAGGCTCACAATAATTGTCATATGTTTTCAGCAAGAGCATTGACAGAGTTAATTTTTCAAGATCTCATAATAGGCCAGTAGTTGGACTCTACGTAGATTCTCAGTCTGGTTACACTTTCATCTCGTGTTTGTTGGGGTTATATATTGGGCTCTGTATTGGTCACTGACATCTTGTTCGCCTGGAAAATGTAAATACGGATGTATGCGATAGATCGGCGTCCCGGCCAGAACGAGTTAATGCCTTGTATCCAATACAACTACATAAGATTCCATACGAGTTTGTAATGGGGAAGACCCGCTAAGAAAAATGATGGAATAATTGATATACACTTGTCGGGGTTACACGCCACTTAATTTTTACCTTAGCTGGCTGTTTTTTTTTTCTTTTTTCACCAGTTCATTTCTTACAGTTTCAAATGGAGTCGTTTTGGTTGGCGCAAGCGTTGGCACCACAGCCGGAGACCTCTGGGTTCAAATGGAGATACGAGTGTACAGCAGCCTTGCGGGCCCCACACGCAGTGTTACCACCCCAAAGTTTTTCCACCTTGATCCATGTTTTTCTGTTTCTGTCTATGTTTCTATGTTTTAGTCTCCGGAGTCTATGTTTTTTCATCATAAACATGTATTTCTTTTAGCACGATTCTTGAACAACAGTTTCTTAGAAAAATGTATTGTTTCGCATCTCTTAACAAAAACTTATCAGCTCTGCTCATCCCTAAAATGTAATTAATAGTGTACGCATAACCAAATTAACTTGGTGGTTGTGATTGGTGACCTGTGCCTTGACGTCACATACTGCATAGTACACATGCCTTAATGTCAGTCAGTCATGTGCTTATAGCAAAAGAGGTCATTAAATATCAACTGCTACACCTGGAAGTCACCAAAATCTGTCATCAAGGACTTTAGAGAAGGACAGTGTCATAAAGGATGTTGTGAGAAACTTAAAAAGTACAAAGGGGAAACTTTAAAATTAAAGTTGTTGATTTCAGTGAGGACGAGTCCTGTTTAATGTCCTGCTTCCAAGCTTGAATCTGACATTTCCCGCTTATCAGGAATATGATATAGTTTTTTGACACTTAGATTTATTTGGCAGACATGTGCTGCTGTTGTTTCTAATTGGAAAATTCCTTGTACTGTATACAGTATTAAACATGTCAATGTTTTTATGTTTTATTTTATTACGTGGTCTGTGTTTTTTTTTTTTTAAGTTAGAATGGCAGTACTACTCACAGGACTTTTACCTCCGCAATCCTTACGGAAACTGAACGAATTCGATGGTGGATGGATATTGTATTATCAGTGCTGGTGTCATCATGTTCCATCTGTCGGATTCACGTTCTTGTGAGTACTGGCGGTCCTCCGTGTTTATCAAACTTTGACATCAAGGCGCTTATGTAAATAACTCGACGGCAGCACGTTCAATTACGTCACGTGCGCCAGGTCGTTACTCGGCGGGCGCTTCGTGCAGAGCGCTTAACTTTTTGTTTGTTTAGGGTTTTTAAAAAAGAAAAAAAAAAGCTCCCATCAATTTCAACACGCTACCAAACCGACGACCGCCATATGGTTAAGCAAGGGAGGGCTTAGCATGGGTTTTATAAAAATGGCGTTGGTTAGCGTGATTAGGAAGGGGTGAGGCTTTTGCTTGTTTAATATGTGAAGACTAATGGATGGGTACGCCGCCTATCCGTATTCCTCGAACGTCTGCTTGAAGAAATCAGCCGATTCGTCCAAGTTAACCGCTTCATTCAACTGCTTAATTATCAACGTGCAAACTGGCTAAATGTTCGCAACGTTTTTATTCACGTAAGTGTGGCACAGATACGCCTTTTCGTTAGAGAAATATGTCGGGGTCTTCATAATTTACTTAAGGCAGAACATCGCACATACTAAACAAGAATAGTTGTGTCAAGACATTTTAAATATTAAAATGTGTGCTTCATATGAGAAATTTCACGTGGAAATTTTTTCGATTGTAATAAAAATGGTCATTTTTCACCCTCTGATAGATGTCCATACAGGGCCAGATCTCTAGTAAAGGACCAAAAATAACAACATAACCATTAATCACAGACCTACTCTTAACACTGTAGTCCACAAGCTTATGTTTGAAATTTGTCAAGTTTAATAATAGTCTGGGAGTGGCTCTTATGAAGGCCAGATATCAAAAATATTATCACATTCGTGATCAGCAACTTCAAAATAGCGTAACACTACACATACCTGAGCTACATATCCAGAGTAAGTTTGACCCCTTGTATCCCATCAGAGAGTGAACCTCTGGATCCATTTGATGTGGCTTGCACAACTTTCAAGTTGTCCTGATGATCATTTTTGCTGAAGACACCTATTGGGTTTGCTCTTTATCATAAGAGTGTAATTTCCAGCACAAAGCAGGGTTCTAAATGGCCTAAAAGTTAAAAGGCTTTTCAGGTTGAGAGAGAAAGGTTGGAAGCGTGCGCTGATAGCATGTTGCTGCACCCTCCACACAAGGAACCACCTGGGATCCAAGTGCAGCGGGTGACACCTCAGCACCACACTGGAACAGCGGGAAGTTTTGTTTATGTTAATGCCAATCCTGCCACCAAGCCCTAAATTTCCCCTGTAAGTTGAAGGACCTGCTTGCAGGGCTGGATCCAGATTAACATCAAGTCTAGAGTAAAAAAGTAAAAATGGGGGGGCACAAAAAGCAATGACTTGCATAATTAGACTTTAGATGATTTGGTTTTCGTATATGGATGAGTCAGGAGGTGTCGGACAAACAAAACTAAAGTGATTTCAGAGAGTTCATATGTAATTCTTATGAACACAACATTCTAAAAAGATGCAGAAAGTTAAAAAAAAAACAAAAAAAAAAAACGTTTACACGTGCTGATTTTGACCGGCATGCCAAGGTTCAGAGGAGTTTACATGCTGCAACATTGCAGGCCATCTTCACAGTCATCCCAATATGCTGTCAAACAGGTTGAGTTCTTTAGAGCATTTAGCCTAAAGACTTGCAGTTTTGCAGCCCTGTGGGATGAGTGAAGTAATTACTAGACCCCAAATTTGTTATCCAGAGGGGGAGTAGGCAAGCATTTGTGACACAAGAGCCCTGAATTTGAATCTCCAGCCCAGACTTTGTGAAGTCAGCATGTTCCTTCCATATGTATGATATTTGTCTATTCTGTGCACAGTGGTTTTTGGGCTTAAATTTTGAATTAGGTGACTCTAAAATCACCTGGGATGAATGTCAAGGTGTCTTGTTATTTACTTGTGTTCCATCTGTGGCTGGGTCCTGCTTTGCCACTGATTATTTTGGCATTATATGATCCTTAGGACAGGTTCAAACTGAAAATGAGAAAAAAAATGTAAAAGCTTTATTTTGGGAGTGGCTTGAGCACCCAGCCTCTTGTGGTGAAGGGGTGAGTTGTTGTCATGCATTTATCCGTGGAATATTGCAAGAGTTGTTAGGTCATCGTTTCAAAAAGTGCCAGAAACACTTTGCAATGATGCCTACCTTGGTGCATCTCTTAATCAGTTACTACTATGAATATGTAGCAAGTCTTTTAACAAAAACTTTTTTTTTTGGTTATACTGTTGCCTTAATAAATCACAGTGCATGTCTAATCATAAGATTGTTTTTAAGTTCCTTACAAGTTGCAAGTATTTTTGGCAGCCAATTAACATAAAGAACACCAAAATGAGAACAGGAGCTCCATACCAATGTAAACAAATGCCATAGACAACTTGGTTGCAGTGTGCCACTTTCAAAAATTAGGTTTTTGAAAAGAAATTTAATGTTGAATGTCACCTTAACCTTAATGTCCAATCCTCCCTTGGGTTGGTGCATATGGGTTATTCGGTGGGTGAATGAGATTATTGGGCCTACTAGCAGCTAGTTTTAATGGCAGGAGAAACGGCGGCAATGGTCGCCAACTTAATTCAACCATAAAACTCTGTATATCTGAGCCCTTGTGCTTAGCACAAATAAAATTAAATATATAATATATAAACTGGTCAAAAAAATAAAGGAACACTTTTAAATTAGAGTATAGCATCAAGTCAGTGAGATATTGACCTAGTCAGTTAAGTAGCAGATGGGATTGTTAATCAGTTTCAGCTGCTTTGGTGTTAATGAAATTAACAACAGGTGTACTAGAGGGGCAACAATGAGATGACCCCAAAACAGGAATGGTTTAACAGGTGGAGGCCATTGACATTTTCCCCTCTTCATCTTTTCTGACTGTTTTTTCTGTTTAGTTTTACCTTTGGCTACGGTCATTGTCACTACTGGTGGGATGAGGAGATACCTGGACCCTACAGAGGTTGCAATTGTATTGAAACTTCTCCTGGATGGCACATCAATACATACCATTGCCAGGTTTGTTGTATCTCCTAGCACAGTCTCAAGGGCATCGAGGAGATTCCAGGAGACAGGCAGTTTCTCTCGGAGTGCTGGACAGGGACGAAGAAAGTCCTTAACCCATCAGCAGGACTGGTATCTGCTCCTTTGGGCAATGAGGTACAGGATGAAAACTGCCAGAGCCCTAGAAAATGACCTCCAACAGGCTACTGGTCTGAATGTCTCTGACCAAACAATCAGAAACAGACTTCATGAGGGTGGTCTGAGGGCCCAACGTCCTCCAGTGGGCCCTGTGCTCACTGCCGGGCACTGTGGAGCTCAATTGGCATTTGCCATGGAATGCCAGAATTGGCAGGTCCACCACTGGCGCCTTGTACTTTTCACAGATGAGAGCAGGCTCACCCTGAGCACATGTGGCAGACGTGAAAGGGTCTGGAGAAGCCGTGGAGAACCATTCTGCTGCCTGTAACTTCATTCAGTATGACCGGTTTGGTGGTGGGTCAGTGATGGTCTGGGAAGGCATATCCATGGAGAGATGCACAGACCTCTATAGGCTAGACAACGGCACCTTGACTGCCATGAGGTATCGGGATGAAATCCTTGGACCCACTGTCAGACCCTATGCTGGTGCAGTGGGTCCTGGGTTCCTCCTGGTGCACGACAATGCCCGGCTTAATGTGGTGAGAGTATGCAGTCAGTTCCTGGAGGGTGAAGGAATTGATACCATTGACTGGGCCCCAGTCTCGCCTGACCTAAACCCAGTAGAACACCTCTGGGACATTATGTTTCGGTCTATCCGATATCGCCAGGTTGTACCTGAGACTATCCAGGAGCTCAGTGATACCCTGGTCCAGATCTGGGAGGAGATCCCCCTGGACACCATCTGTTCTCTCATTAGGAACATGCCGCAATGTTGTCAGGCATGCATATAATCACGTGGGGGCCATACAAACTACTGAGTACGATTTTGAGTTGCTGCAATGAAATTTTGGCAAAATGGACTAGCCTACCACATCATTTTTTCACTTTGATTTTCGAGGTGTCTTTGAATTCAGCCCTCTGTAGGTTGATACTTTTCATTTCCAACAAAGATTGTGGCATCCTTTCATTCCTAACACATTACCCAGTCCATATCAGTAGAGATATCCAACAGGATTTTTTTTTCCCATTGAGATCTGATCTTTTTTTGAGTAGTATATGAGTGTACAAGTGCTTTTTTGTAAAACAAGTTTAATTAGTAAAAAAACATAATGGAATTAAAAAGTTTTCAGAAAGTATTTCGACTACTCTCATAATAACTTTTACATCCAGATCACCCACATCACTTTCCCCAATCCTGTCCTTTGGGCCACTTGTTTCTGTGTACAGAACACTGACAGTGATAAATACAGTATGTTCAAACCAACAGCTTTGATCTTTTGTTTCTTGATTATCTATCTTGTCATCACAAAATTGTTTCATTCATTTTGTGCATGCAGGGCACATACGAGATGGACCTATTTGGATCAGTCACAAAATTTATCTGAGCAACCCCCCCAAAATAAATCAAAATAGTGTAGATTCACTTTTAGCTATTATGCCAATGTAGCCTTAAAAAAAAAAGATACATCTGTGAAAATGCTAAATATGACGGCGGTAAATCAGGGTTTGTTGTAAATAATTTTTTTTATGAGGTGGGGCCCCCACCTCCTGTATTGTTGGGGTCCAGCAAATTCTGCGCTAGGCCATTGGATATCACCTGCCCAGTCAATTGAAGAGTTTGTCAGTTGCATGTTCAGTGGAACTGCTGAAATGTGCAGCAGGAGTCAAAGATGGACCATGTGGTGCCCGTTGTTTAAAATTCGCTTTAGAAGAAACTTAACTAAACTTTAATAAAGTGAAGGCTAAAAAACAGGCTGAAATACTGTATATTCTTGTGCTAAAACCAATGCAAACCTTCAGGAAATTGACTTTGATTGTTTAATGGATTTCCATTCAGTTTCACTCCTTTTTATTAGATGTACTGACCACTGCCAATTTTTAGCAGCTTTGTGACTAAACTTAGACAGTCATTATTGTCATTTCTTTAAAATGTTTGTGGTGGGCTGAGTGTCTTTAAAACTGAAACTGAAAGGTAAAATTAGTGACACACACAAAAGATAAATGATGCTCAAGGATAGCTTTAAGGAAAATCTTCTGTAGCATGGCCAAGGCTTCCATCTCTCTATCTCTGAAAAGAAGGATAATCCAGAAGAAAAATAAGGACTTTGCAGGATACATTCCATGTTATTCCACAATTCACTTTTACATTATTTTTATGATCTTTTTAGTCCTTTGCTTTTGCCAACAGTTCATGGTATTCTCAAACCAAATGCTGTATGTTCACTGGCAATCTAATACTCATAGTCATTCAGAAACTCAGTTTCTTCAATTGAAGACTAGCAGGGGCTGAGTGCCTATCCTGGTAATACTGGGTACGATGCAGGAAAAGGACCTGGACAGGGTACCAGTCCATTGCAGGGTTCACTCCAGTAAATGCTGACACTCACACCGGGACCATTCAACCAAGTCTACAAGGCTTTAAGAGTATGGGAGGAAAACTGAACACCCAGAAAAAAACAGAAGACGCAGTAAGAACATGCAAACTCCACAATTACATTATGGTGCTGGGTTTGAGTCAAGTACACAGGATTTGTAAAGTGGCAGAACTAAGCAGTGTGTGCTACTATGCCACCTAAGCTAAGGATGTATTAACTATATTTTAATAAAAATCGTACATTTCTTAAATTGAAAGCATTCATGCTTATAGAAGACATTGCTTTTATATAGCTCTTTTCAAGACACTCAAACTGCTTTACATAGAGTGGGTTAGCCACTTACAGCATCTTACCTCAGTGATGGGACAGCAGCCATTTTGCACCAGTATGTTCACCACATATTAGTTAATAGGTGATGAAGGGGTGAGAGATAGCGAATTAGGGACGGGGATGATTGGGGGACTAGAATGAGCAGGCCATGATAATTTAGCCAGAGCATCAGGGTACATCCTACTCTCTTATCTAAAGATGCTTGGGGATCTCTTATAACCACAAAGAGTGAGGACCTTAATTTTCTATCTCATCCAAAGGTTTGTGCTATTTTTGTAGCAGTGTTCCCCTCACTGCACTGAGGTACTGGGCTCCACATGGAGACCACAGGTAAGTGCTCCCTGTTGGCCTCACCAACACTTTTCAGCAGCAACCGAGGCTTTTCCTAGATGGTCTCCCATCCAAGTACTGCCCGTGCCCAAACATACTTAGCTTCTGGTGGATTACCTGTTCTAAAGTGCAGATGGGATGGCTGCTAGCAAAAGCCTTAACTGCTGAACTGCTTTAAAGATGCTCCATTTACACCTGTTTGTGCCATCTCACCATCAGTGAATGACTGGTTGACAGCTCAACACCTGGGTTTCTAGAATATCTGACCTCAGATCAGAAAACACACCCACAAAATCAATCATTGACCTTTAGTTCAAAACACTCTGTAATGAGGTACATTTAAGATGAACCTTGTGTTCAAAATGGCCAGTCAATGACTAGTACAGAAAACAATTAATGGTTCAGATCAGACAGGCCATTCCTGTAAATAATCCTCCACCAGGTATCTCTCTTATTTCTAACGTGTGTGACTGCAGTTTCCAAGTGAGGACTGCAGGAACCCTTTCAAGCACCGTATCCAATGTCTCTAAAAAGGCAAAGTACTGACTGTTGTTTTGCATGTATTTACTGAACATTTGTTCCATATTTACTCTTGGCAACATGAAATTGCAGTAAGGGAACCAGCCAAGGGTGTGTGTATATCCCCCCTCCCACCCAAAGCTGCTACTCTGGGATAGCTGCAGAATAAGAGAAAAAGAAATAGAGAGACCATCTTAGATTTAAAAGTGTGACTTATGAGTCAATGAGATGTTTGGAGGTATGTCTGATGAACTGTGGCTTCTTTCCAAACAGAGAGGTTATGTTCCACACCCTAAGAGATACTTACCATTGGGGAAGGTCTTTTGCCCAACAGGCATTGCACCTTACACTTGCCCATTGCCTTATGAATGGTTAAGTCATAGGATGATTTCATTCAGTTTTTTTGGTGTGAGCTAGACTAGGCCTTGTGAATCATCAAGCCACTAACTTCTGGCTGATGAACACCACATCCAGGCTTGGCTCCAAGATTGAGCCCAGGTATTCCTGTTCCAGGTGATGTTTAATTAGGAAATACATAAAGGTTAAAGTAAACCAATGCTTCATGTTTAACCCAATTAGGAACACATGCATTCAGACAACACCCATCTAAAGATCATTACGCCACACCCACTGCCAAGGTCACATGGTTGCAGAATCATTTTAAAGACCACATTTATACATGAACAACATCTTTTGGATTGCAACTTGGATATAAAATAAACAAAGACTTCAGAGTGCTTGGAGACCATGGCATTACCCATCAGGGGAAGGAGAACTTGATTTAGATTAACAAATGACTCCTTGAAGTTCATATCTCAGACTAGAATGTTTGGAGAAGACTGGTTGTCCCATTAGCTCTCACTCCTTCAAGAATGATAGTCCACAGAGAATTATTTACGATAAGATTTACCTGTTCCCATGTTTGTTAACCGTTTGGCCCTATTATTACAGTTGTTATACTATTTATTTAATTTTACTGGATTTGCACCTAATCCTGCAATTTGATTAAATAGGTAGGAATATGGATAAATAAGATGCATCATTTATTTTAACATTTTTACTACAAGAGTCTAAAAGTCTTAAGAAAGTCTTTATGTTGCAGTATCATAAATGAACTTTTGCATGTATTGTGGCAATATCTTGGTGGCACACTGATTCCTGGCCCAGTAACTGTTAATGGGATTAGTACATTTTCAATGTCTGTCTAAGTTTTGTATGTATTTAACTGCTGATAGTATTCTTTGTAACGGGTGAAGTAGGGTGGAGAGAAGCAAATGCAAAAATGGATATTGTGTTTAGTTTTATGTTAAGTGTATGACATTGAGGCGGGAACGGTGGTGCAGTGGTAGCGCTGCTGCCTCGCAGGAGACCCGGGTTTGCTTCCAGGGTCCTCACTGCGTGGAGTTTGCATGTTCTCCCCGTGTCTGCGTGGGTTTCCTCCGGGCACTCCGGTTTCCTCCCACAGTCCAAAGACATGCAGGCTAGGTGGATTGGCGATTCTAAATTGGCGTGGGTGTGTTTGTGTGTGTCCTGCAGTGGTTTGGCACCCTGCCTGGGATTGGTTCCTGCCTTGTGCCCTGGGATTGGCTCCATCAGACCCCTGTGACCCTGTGTTCGGATTCAGCGGGTTGGACAATGGATGGATGTATGACATTGTTTTAAAGTGCTACATATGAGTCAGTTTTTTGGAACATGTGAATAAGTTGAATTAAAACTAAGTTACGCATTTGAATTTCCTCATAAAAAATGTGTACATTAAAGTGTACCGGGATCATTATATTAGAAGTCACACATCAGGTATGTTCCTTTTGTTGATACAGTTGGTAAAATATGCTCATATTTATCATTATATATTTCATGTTTGTTTCAGTTTTTACTTTCTAAGTATTAACTAATTTGAAATGCATACCTAATGCTCAATTTGATTCAAAAACACTGGAAACCGACTTTAACTGAATTTTAGTGACAGTACTGTTAGGAATTTCTTGAACTGGCCTTGAAGAGAGATGCCCATTTCATAACCAGTGGTGAGTTGCGAGTGCTGTTGTATATAATTTTTTTGCAATTAAAAAAAAAAAGATTGCTTAAATGTTATGCTTTCATTATCATTATGTAATTCAAGTGTGTTTGACTTCACTGTAAGAAGCCATCCTGAAAGAAATATGACTGAATAATGTTGATTGTGGATGTGCTAGAGTTAGTCATCACAGGGTAATTCTTCTCTTTCTTGTACCATAGCACCTTGCCCACTCCTGTTTGTTGACTTGTGTTCAACCCATCATCCATGTGGGCTAAATCTATAAATGTTCCATGAAGATATTGTGGAAGAAATACTTTTAACCTTAGTCAATTTTCCACTACAGTTATCACAGAAGCCTGATAAACGCAGGAAGGCAGTTAACATTGCCCATGGTCCCCATTTATGTAAAGGTACTTTCTTGTTTTTTCCTTGATCACCCATTACTGCAAGTAATGTACTACCAGGTGTGATCACTGGATATCATTGCTACTTTGTTGCCAAGGAAAAAAAAAAGACAAAGAGTATGTTATAAAGAAACAATTGCTTTTTTAATTATATACTATAGTTCTCTAATTTGTTCCACTTACTGTATGTTGTACTTTTTGGTGGTGAGTCTTAAAAAAATCATTCAACATTAAAGGAAGCAGTTTCAGAGAACTATTTGGTCTCACGGTGGTGAACAAAGATGCCAATCCAGGCAGCCTCTAATGGCTGTTATATCTGTAAAATGTTTGGCTGGGGTGAGGCAGAGCAAGGCACAGAAGACTCCATTATTTATACTTGATAGGTTACATTCAAGTGGGACAGTTGTTAAATGGTACCAGTTTTCATGCCACATGTATGTTTATGGGCATCATAGTGGCACAGTGGTATCTTTCAGCACCAGGAAACTGGATTCAAATCCTGTCATATTCATGATATACATAAATTGTGCATGTTTAATGTGTGCATGGTGTTTTTCTGTTTTCCCTTCTATTATGAGCATGCAGGTTACCAGGACACTGTAAACGTGCAAGTTTGTGAATGTTATCATGGCCGGCACTAAGTATAGGTTGAGCAGTCTCCGGCTGAGTAGGCACCAACCTAGGAGCACAGAGACTTGAGGGCACATCAAAACCCATCCAAGTACCCCTCCCCGCCATCGCAGATGCACATCGATCTTCAAGGACACCGGTCTGTAGATTTCACATGCTGTCATGGGCACGTTGATCTTCAAGTGGGAGTTCTTCAGTTTTACTTTTGGGTTTTGAGTGCACCAACTGTCAAGGGGTCCATCGTTTTCACACATTCCGATTTCCAAGGCAGGAGTTCCTCAATTTCACATGCAGTCGCCAGATTTCTAATCTCCAACGAGGACCTGCTCTTTGTCATTTATGAATTGTAGGTGCTTGCTCCCAACACTAACTAGGGGTGCTATGTACTCTTGAGTCAGCCTTGCATATTGTGTAACTGTTTCTTAGGATAGGGTTGGTGTCTGGATGGGTGTATCTGATGGTTATGAGAAATTCTGGATTGGATTAATGAGTAAATGTTGGAGTTGGACAACAGATTTCATAAGTCTGTTGCTGCTTTTGAAAACTGAGGTGAATATTGATTAGGTAGTGTATGTAACCTGTTAATTCACTATACCACCTGCTTTTTCTTAAATAAAGTTCCCCTTCCCTTGAAAGTTCATCTTGGTCTTGTACTGTGTCTTTAGCTCCTACACATTCCATGGCATGGGGCTTGGTGTTTTTGCACTACAGAATCAATGTTTTCAATGAGGTTCATATTCCTCTATAAAAATTACAAGTAAAATTAAAATTCGGATACAGTTTTCCTGTTGCAGGTATTGTTTGGATTTGGTTAATTTACTATACTGTATGAAACAGAGGAATCCTTTTCTTTCCTTATATATACTGTACATTGGGACTATAATTTGTTGTATCTCGGTTCTTTGATTACTCATTGCATTCACATTTTCCATAGCATGAGTCTGAATTTCTGAATCTGTGAATGGCAACTTCAGATTGTAATATTAAAAGTTGTTGTTTTGCCTTATTATTCTCACACTTCTGATATTAGCTCATCTAAACATGGAGTATCACAGCTTTGTTAATGATATGTCAGTGACTTCTTAGTTAAGAGATTTACTAAATCTATATTGAATTAAGTGCTGGTGCTGCTTTACCTAGCATTAGCAAGCACCACGAGTATCTCTACATCTGTGTCATAATATATTTTTCAGAAAATTTTATTTACCAAAGTTTGGTGTAATTTGGTCAATAATGTTTCTTGAGCTAGGAGATTTCGAAAGTATATAGCAAACACTAGAAATAAACGAAAGGACAATATTGACAGTCTTATTTAAAGTATTTAGGCTATGCATTGAAACTGCTTTGTCATAATTGGTACCTTTAGCAGAAGCAATTTGAAAGGTGACTCATATAATTTTTCATTACAATATAGGAATCTAAAAATCTGAAGGGTGTTATTCATGAGTTTGGAGCACTGTATGCAGTTGTGGTCACTGCACTACAAAAAAGCAGTATATTCTACAATCCTCTGTATACTTAAACACACATTATGCTAAGCAAGGAGTAAAACAAAACAAAATTTCAATTATTAGAGATTTATTATTATAAATTAACATAAACATATTATAGCATAATATGTTAATAATAGAGTCCATTAACATTAGAATTCAGATGTGGCCAGTTGATGCCTGAGAAGAGGGGGTCGCCGCAGTGGATCATCTTCTTCAATGTCTTCCTGTCCTTTACATCTTGTTCTGTCACACCCACCACCTGCATGTCCTCTCTCACCACATCCATAAACCTTCTCTTAGGCCTTCCTCTTTCCTGGCAGCTCTATCTTTAACATCCTTTTCCTAATATATCCAGCATCTCTCCTCTTCAAATGTCCAAACTAATGCAGTCTCGCCTCTCTGACCCTGTAATATACTCGTATCTAATCCCATCCATCTTCATCACACGTAATGTAAATCTTAGCATCTTTATCTCTGCCACCTCCAGCTTTGTCTCCTGCTTTCTGGTCAGTGCCACTGTCTCCAGCCCATATAACAAAGCTGGTTTCACTACCGTCATGTAGGCCTTCCCTTTCACTCTTGCTGATAACCATTTGTCACAAATTACTCCTGACACTCTTCTACACCCTTTCCACCCTGCCTGCACTCTCTTTTTCACCTCTCTTCCACAATCCCTGTTACTCTCTATTGTTGATCCCAAGTATTTAAACTCATCCACCTTCACCAACTCTACTCCCTGCATCCTCACAATTTCTCTGACCTCCCTCTCATTTACACACATGCATTCTGTCTTGTTCCTACTGACCTTCATTCCTCTCCTCACTAGAGCTTATCTCCACCTCTCCAGGGTCTCCTCAACCTGCTCCCTACAATCGCTACAGATCATAATGTCATCAGCAAACATCATAGTCCCTGGGGACTCCTGTCTAATCTTGTCTGTCAACCTGTCCATCACCATTGCAAGTAAGAAAGGACTCAAAGTCGATCACTGATGTAATCCCTTCTCCATGTTGAATGCATCTGTCACTCCTACCTCAGACCTCACCACTGTCACACTTCCCTCGTACATATCCTGTACAACTCTTATGTACTTCTCTCCTACTCCCGACTTCCTCATACAATACCACAGCTCCTCTCGAGGCACCCTGTCATATGCTTTTTCCTGGTCCACAAAGACACAATGCAGCTCCTTCTGGCCTTCTCTAAACTTCTCCATCAAGACTTTCAGTGCAAACATTGCATCTGTGGTGCTCTTTCTTGGCATGAAACCATACTGCTGCTCACTAATCATCACCTCACTTCTTAATCTAGCTTCCACTATTCTTTCCCATAACTTCATGCTGTGGCTTATCAATTTTATTCCCTTGTAGTTACTGCAGTCCTGCACATCCCCTTTATTCTTAAAAATCTGCACCAGCACACTTCTTCGTCACTCCTCATGGCATCATCTCACTTTCCAAGATTCCATTAAACAATCTGGTTAAAAACTCCACTGCCATCTCTCCCAAACATCTCCATGCTTCCACAGGTATGTCATCTGGACCAACGGCCTTTTCATTCTTCATTCTCTTCATAGCTGTCCTTGCTTCCTCCTTAGTAATCCTTTGCACTTTCTGATTCACTATCTCAATATCATCCAACCTTCTCTCTCTCTTATTCTATTCATTCGTGTATTTAGCAAATAAATTAAATTTGTACTTCTCCAAGTGCAAATACCATAAATGAGAAGCAGGGCAGTGCATCAGGTTCAAAACAAGTACGACAATACAATTCTGTTTGTACTTTTGTCTAATTTATCACAAAAAAATACAATGGAGATTGTTACAGGTAATGCAAAAGAAAGTGAAGTGTTTTGAAATTTTCAAAATAATGAAGGAAAATAGTACAGTGGATTGAGATTGTTATTGTAAAGTGAGTTCATCAAGAACAAAGGGACACAGTTGGAAACTTAAGGGCAAATTTCACACAAATCTTAGGAAGTATCTGTTTACACAGAGAACCATAGACACTTGGAATAAGCTACCAAGTAGCGTGGTAGACAGTAAGACTGTAGTCTTCAAACGTTTCAAAACTAGACTTGCTTTTTTAGAAGAATTAAGTGGATAGGACTGGCTAGCTTTGTTGGGCTGAATGTCCTGTTCTCATCTAGATTGTTCTAATAAAACAAGGGAGATGTCTTGAAGGAATAATGCTGGACAGAGTTAATATGCAAGAAAGTTAATCAGTGAAATGCATGTAAATATTGTGTAGAAAAGGATTGTATTGTGCAAAATGTACATCTGACAACAATTTTACTTTACTGTATTTGAAACATTATATGCACTTAATCAAATATTTATATTTTACTCTTCTAATATAAATGCAGTCAGAGAAGTGTAAAATCCATGTTTGGCCAACACTGAGTTGTGCTGGTCATTGAAGTGGTACTGTTGGAGATGTTGCTTGTTGTTCTGCCTGCTTTGAATGTATTGTCCTGTAATTACATGCCAAAGGAGACCAAAGATTGAATACTTTCACATACAAAACTGCAATAGTGATACACTGAACAATACCCTCTTTTTGCATGATAATATACCTTCAGATTGTTGTACAAGGTATTTGTATGGGGCTTTAGACAAATGGTTGCACTGGAGGATAGTGTTATATTGTATGGAGGAAGATTTCCTAAAATGGACACCTTACACTTAGAGTTCTGTCTGTACCTGCACATTGTTTGCTGTGAAAAGACTTTCTTTTCACAGTCTTCTTCAATTACTTTCATAGCTTTGATACAGATGTGTGTTCCATCCACACACAATCACACACAGCGAAATTGGTAAAATCTATAACACATTTTTATTTATTAGTTTTTCATACACGATTATTCAGTGACTTAAAAGAGGTAAAACATAGACGTGAAACTGTTAAGGTGAGTATAGCTAACAGTTCCACACAGCAAGGTACCTAAATGAGTAAAAGCAAATGGAGAAAAGTTAACAAAGCTAATAGTCAGAAGTGCTATAGCATATTGTATCAAACAAATAAACTACAGTACAGTACAGGAATACGATTGTTGCCATATTCCATTTCAGACCTCTGAGTCGAAACCTCATTAATAAGCATGTGGGTATTCAAGTAGAGGAGAGTCTTCAACAGTGTTTCTTTAATATGGTGAAATGCTGGGCAACTTGTTCACTAGTGGGTGATCAGTGATTGTTTGTCAGAAATTCCAAGTATTTTCTAAATTAGATTGACTTATTCAGGATTCTTTGGAATTCCTCTTTGATGGTGTTTACTGATTCCTACCGATATGTCTGGTATCTCCAGTGTTACAGAGAAAGCTACCATTAGCAGAAAAAACAGTGATAGTTGAGCTCCTCGTGAACTGAGGCATCACCTAGTCCTTTCCAACCCACCCCTATGATTTATTTGAGCCTTTACAATCTTGTAGATGCTTTGTCTGTCTAGAGTAGCTCACTACCAAGTAGTGATCAATTAGGAGCTTGGATCCTTTCTTTACTTACATATCCAAATTACTTTGGCCTCATCTCCTGAGAGATCCTGTGCTGAAATGTAATTTGTTGTGGACAATCCAAATTTAGCACAGAACACCAATAACCATTTTCCATTCAGATACAGCAGACCGTCATTAATAAGATACTGCCTACGCTTCAAGTAAAAACCTTTAATAGACATTTTAAATGGATTTTTTCTGTTTCTTTTGAAGTTAAAATATTTTTCGTAGTTGGACTATACTATATTTGCCCCAGAGACATTCCTAGTTAAGTGAAAATGTACATTATTTAGCAGTTTTGTTATTAAAAGTATCTTATGGAGCAGATCATAATTGTGGCATAAAGGGCAGAAGTCCAAATGTTAAAGGTTTACATTTCACAGAATATGACCACTTCATAGTTTTAAACCTCCCTTCAGTGTTTTAAGGTATTTTTGTGATGAAAAGGGAGTGTTGGAAGTGTACAATAAAATATACCTATTCACATAAACAACTATAACGTGATGAATGGCAGCATTCTCTGGTAGGAAATTATGAATGATCCAGAAATAAAAACTGCATCTGTTTAGCACAAAATAATGATCTATGAAGCAGTGTGTAAAAGCACATACCCAGGATACAGAAAGAAAAAGTCATGTGCTTGCACTACTCATCAACTTCTAGCGTTACTTTTGAAGCTAAGAGATATCACCCTCATATTGGATGTCGATGCCTAACAAACTGTATATACTGGTTCAGTATTTCAGAATACGTAGTGTGAAACCAGTGAGATCTCGCCTCTGTCAGGCCCCATTATAAGCAGTAGCTAAGCAGGTAATTATAACGCAATTAAACATAATGAAAGATTAAACATGCTGTAGTGAAAGGTGTTCATTTGGTGCTTCCACTTTTGATCACCTCTTCCAGATGAATAAAGACACCAAACCGCATGCTTAATAGTGCCTGAGAATGTATTAGTAACACTAGTGTTGGCATTAAAAGACAATGTAGGAGCCTGGCAAAGTGCTTGAGACTTTTATTTAACATTTGGATTCTAACCCTTAATGGCCGCAGCTGTAATCTGCTTAAGGCAACGTTGGCTAGTGGAGTAGTTTTGATTTATTTAATTATAAATAAAAATTGCTAATACAGGTTCACTTAACATAGCAAGTGTTTGGGGAAGATGACCACACATAAATGTGGGGAAAAATAAGCAACTTCAAAAAAACAAAACCTATTCTTTGTTCATTTTTGTATTTCTTTAATATTTATTTTTCTAGCTTTCTTTGGTTTCTGGTGCTAAAGGGGTAACTTGAATGTCATTAGTGTATTAAGTACATCATACTAAATATAACTGTAACTAATTAGCTCACACTGTATTCTAATAAACTGTACTGCCCTTTGAAATCTAATAAGTTAGGTTTTTAATTGTTTTAGTGAAGTGAAACACTGAGTAAGCCAAAATTACTTGTCCTTAACCTTGTAAAAATGAAATTACTTTAGTGGGTGAAAAATCAGCAAAAAGAAAAGCAATATCAGGAACTTTTAAGGACCTGCAAATTAAAATGAAGCACCACCACTTGCTGTTAATATTAAGAGAATTTCTTCAATCCCCACATTATCATCCTAGGGTATGGTTCAAATAATAAACGTCGTAAAATGAAGGTATTTTCATAACAGGATATTGGAGTTGCCTCATTTATAAAGAAAGCATGGATTCATTTATTGCCCCGGAGTTCAAAATTTTCTAATTCAAAATACATCAGCAAGAATCATAGTTTCCAATTAGGGTTAGAAGAGATATACAAATTCTCACTTTTGACATGTGAAGTTCTTCATGGCTTTGCTCACATTATGCCTATATTTTGAAGTGTGCGCAGTTGTCACTTGACAGATGTATTTTGGGGACAATTAAACTACTATGGGACAGGGAGCTTTTAACTGTTGGGCCTTCAAGCGGTGGAGTGCTCTGCCTTTCCCCATAAGAGAAGCCACATTGGTCTCGACAAATCCAGGGTGATGAATTCTTTATCTTAAAGCAATGATCTACTGAAAATGTTTTTTTTTTTTATTTTTTATTAATATATTACTTATGCCATGTAGTTTATTGTGATGGCCAAGTAATTTTTTATCTCATGTTTTCATGCAGAGAGAAAGTTTATGATATAATAGAAGCCAATATTGACAAGTGTTGTACAACGGCAATGAAAAAAAAAAAAAAGTTACTTGTATTGCATAATCCACGGCACTTTTATCCAGTTCATGCTTTTTTGCTACAATATCTATCTACTATATAATAGGACACTAAAATATGTGTTTCCTGTTCCTCTCAGCAGTTTGATCGGTCAGTTTTGCTTTGGTGACACAACGAAAATAGAAATGTAAGACACATAAGGAGGAGAAATGGCATGGGAGACATATGAAGAGTCACCTTCATATAAAGGATGTGAGAATGCTGCCTCGAAAATAATGACAGACTCTGAGAAACCGGCTTTATGGGAACATGCTTGAGAGGGGGATCCCCAGTGAAGAAACATCCTCACACATTTTGAAATAAATCATTTGAAGACAGAACTGTTGACTGATGAATAAGGGGGGAGAGGTGGGTCTTCAATGCAAAAAGGTAATATCATGAGGCTTTGGTTTCCTGTGTGTGAGGTGCACTGGTTGTTCTGTAAGTATACATTTAACATTTTCTTAGCAAAAAAGCATGCATTTTGCAAATTTTGAGCATACGACTGGATAACTAACATTTTAATTATGTGACATGAGTAATTTAAGTTATTTTGTTCCTTTTTCCATGGATGTTTTTTATATCTTTTGCCACTGTACAGCATTGATCACAATTGGTTTCCATTATATCATGAGCTTTTTTTTTCTCCATTCTGCATGAAAAAAATTTGATTAAAAATTTTTCTCACCCATCATTACAAACTACATGGTGGAAATAACATATTAAAAAATGTCAGGTTTGGGTGAAGAGTTCTGTTAAGTTTTTAAAGTCCTAAATGTTCAAACACAGTAAGTAGTGGTTTTGGATATCATGTATATTTTGATAAAGTCACACTTAATACTGTACTCAAGTTGTAAATACAGTGCATCCAGAAAGTATTCACAGCACATCACTTTTTCCACATTTTGTTATGTTACAGTCTTATTCCAAAATGGATTAAATTAATTTTTTTCCTCAGAATTCTACACACAAACACCCCATAATGACAACGTGAAAAAAGTTTACTTGAAGTTTTTGCAAATTTATTAAAAATAAAAAAACTGAGAAATCACATGTACATAAGTATTCACAGCCTTTGCTCAATACTTTGTCGATGCACCTTTGGCAGCAATTACAGCCTCAAGTCTTTTTGAATATGATGCCACAAGCTTGGCACACCTATCCTTGGCCAGTTTCGCCCATTCCTCTTTGCAGCACCTCTCAAGCTCCATCAGGTTGGATGGGAAGCGTCGGTGCACAGCCATTTTAAGATCTCTCCAGAGATGTTCAATCGGATTCAAGTCTGGGCTCTGGCTGGGCCACTCAAGGACATTCACAGAGTTGTCCTGAAGTCACTCCTTTGATATCTTGGCTGTGTGCTTAGGGTCGTTGTCCTGCTGAAAGATGAACCGGCGCCCCAGTCTGAGGTCAAGAGTGCTCTGGAGCAGGTTTTCATCCAGGATGTCTCTGTACATTGCTGCAGTCATCTTTCCCTTTATCCTGACTAGTCTCCCAGTTCCTGCCACTGAAAAACATCCCCACAGCATGATGCTGTCACCACCATGCTTCACTGCAGGGATGGTATTGGCCTGGTGATGAGCTGTGCCTGGTTTCCTCCAAACATGACACCTGGCATTCACACCAAAGAGTTCAATCTTTGTCTCATCAGACCAGAGAATTTTGATTCTCATGGTCTGAGAGTCCTTCAGGTGCCTTTTGGCAAACTCCAGGCGGGATGCCATGTGCCTTTTACTAAGGAGTGGCTTCCGTCTGGCCACAGGCATACAGGACTGATTGGTGGATTGCTGCAGAGATGATTGTCCTTCTGGAAGGTTCTCCTCTCTCCACAGAGGACCTCTGGAGTTCTGACAGAGTGAACATCGGGTTCTTCTCCCTCGATAGCTTGATGGCCAGCCAGCTTTAGGAAGAGTCCTGGTGGTTTCGAACTTCTTCCACTTATAGATGATGGAGGTCACTGTGCTCATTTGGACCTTCAAAGCAGCAGAAATTTTTCTGTAACCTTCCCCAGATTTGTGCTTTGAGACAATCCTGTCTCGGAGATCTACAGACAATTCCTTTGACTTCATGCTTGGTTTGTGCTCTGACATGAACTGTCAACTCGGGGACCTTATACAGACAGGTGTGTGCCTTTCCAAATCATGTCCAATCAACTGAATTTACCACAGGTGGTCTCCAATTAAGCTGCAGAAACATCTCAAGGGTGATCAGGTGGAAACAGGATGCACCTGAGCTCAATTTTTAGCTTCATGGCAAAGGCTGTGAATACTTATGTACATGTGCTTTCTCAATTGTTTTATTTTTAATAAATTTGCAAAAATCTCAAGTAAACTTTTTCACATTGTCATTATGGGGTGTTGTGCGTAGAATTCTGAGGAAAAAAATGAATTTAATCCATTTTGGAATAAGGCTGTAACATAAAAAAATGTGGAAAAAGTGATGCATTGTGAATACTTTCCAGATGCACTTATATATATATATATATATATATATATATATATATATATATATATATATATATATATATATATATATATATATATATATATATATATATATATATATATATATGTATATATATATATATGTATATATATATATATATATATATATATATATATATATATATATGTATATATATATATATGTATATATGCAACGATTTTATGTCACTTTTTTGTCACGCTTTAAATCGGGCTTATTTTAAAACCTACATATATATGTTTGGTATTATTCTTTTTAGGATTTATCGAACTTTAATGTGATGTTGTTAGATTTTCAGATTCTTATTCCATTTTTAAATTATAAACTAAAATATCAAGAACTCTGTGCCAACATATTTAACCATTTCCGGGGCCGGAAATAAAAGACAAAGAGCAGGACATCAGCTGTACATGTTTGAAGCGCTGCACAAGATGCAGATCACGCAGCATGGCAGCAGCACCAAGCCAGCAGCTGATTAAGCAAAGAGGAGGTAAAAAAAAAAAACAAACCTATTTGTTTCCCATTGTATCATTGTTCAAGAGGGGCTTTTAGAGGAGCGACCGTGTCTTCTTGGGGTGCGTTCTGACTGACCCCCTTTTCACAACACGAGAGGCAAAGATGTGAAGTGACTGGTGCGTAGTGCAGGTAAGGGGGGGTTGGTGAGTGAAGTGAGCAGGGGGTAAGCCCCCTAGTCTATAATAAAAGATTTACTTACTGGTGGCTTTCAGGTGTAAGTTCATTAAATCCATAATGAAATATTATTTTTTATTTTTTCAAAGACCCCAAAATAGAATTTCCAATGCGATATTGATGTTTATGTAATCTACAATAATCCTCTTTGCCTTGTAAAATGCCTACAGCCTTTCTCGAATGATGAGATTCAACTAATGATGTATAACTCTTCTGTTATTTTATTTCTTTTAATTCAAATGTCTGACAATTATACAAAATTGTATTTGTTTACGCTCTTCACTTTACTAACCCTACCCAAATGGACCCTAAAGTCCACCTCAGTTTTATGTCCTGCCCGATTTGTCATTTTGTCTTCTCATTCAGTACTGTAATTCGTAATATATCCACTGTTTATCTGATCGCCATGTGTTTATGTCCATAAGCAGGTCCTGCCTACAGGATGTTTTGCCAGAGTTTGTGGACACGAGATGATAAAGCATCTGCCAAAGTCACCTTTTGTCAGTGTATTTCGGCCATCCACTTCAGGGTTAAAATAATTGCCATCATTTCAGCTGAAAAGACAGACAGTTGATCTGACAAACAGATAGCAGCCCCCTTTCAAATCTCATAATATAAGATTGCTGCTGATACAATGTTTGAAGGTTCCTTTTGTCCAGGTTCAGACTTTGGTTTGTTCAGTTGTTGAGGGTCTTCTGTGAAAAGGAGATTCAGAGTTGCATTTTGTAATTGAAGTTTTATTAGCACTCTATTTGTGACATTTTGCAAAACCTGATAGAACTGCCTAAGGCAAAGCAAGAGAAGTAGACAGATCTTTGCAAACCTTATCAATTATTCAAAAACATTACATAAAAACATGTTTTAAGTATATATTAGTAAAGTAGTAAAATGATTTACTGAACTAAAAGTTTATAAAATTATATAGTAAATATGAAAACCTACAAATAGAAACAAATCTAGAAACGCAAAGAAAGGGCTACCCAGCTATGGGTGAAAACCCGTGTTCAGTGACAGAAGAATGGGAGACTCAAAAACCTACACTGGCCAAGAATGAAAGCAAAAGCAAGCAGGCTAGTGAGGGAAGATGGAGGGTGGCTGTAGGCACTAAGCCTGTACATTTAATAAATTCTTTGAAAGGGACAAGTAACAAATGCAGCCAAAATAATGTTCATCCAAATCTTTGACAGCTGTTGAGCCAGGAGGTAACATCACAGGGTCCAGGATGACAAGGACTGTCTCAGAAAACAACCGGGATGACAGACCTTAGTTTGAGAAATAATGGTGTGACCATGGAGGGCTAGCAAGTGGTTGGATTTCTACCTGCCCAGTTGGGGAGCAGTGTATAGTAAGTGTTTGCCAAATGAGGGACCAAGTTTCCCTTTTCATAGTTGGGTTAATTAAAGGCCCAAGTAGAAACCTTTGACTTTTAGCCTAACAGGTGGAAGAAGTTGGACAGGGTTCAGTCTTTAAGAAGTGGAGGACCTGAATTGCATATCAGGTCCTTTAAAGGCAATGAAAGGCCTCGAGGCGCAGGGACTTCCTAAGAGCTACTAGAAGGAGTTCTAGCTTGGCGTACCTGTTGGAAAAGAAGCTAACACAGAAGTCACACGAAGATTCCCTTGACCCTGAGTTGGATTAAATGTGTTCGAAAATCTTTTATGGTATTTGGTTTCTTGTACAATTTTCTTGGTGCATCAGCTCCCTGATGTATTACAAAATTATTAAACTTAGGTTAGTATTTGTGCAACACAGAAGATATCATTATATAAAAAAATGAACGCCTAGTCATTCAGTAGAAGTCAGTAGATGAGCTAGATTTAAATGGATCTTAATGACACGAAACATGGACTGACTAATGCTTTTAAAAAGTAAGGAATAGTGAGCAGGATACTCTGTTGATCTAATAGTCCCTTATGGTACAGACACACCTTATCTGCTTACTGCTATCTCAATGCATATGGTTACCCCAAAAGGGTGTGGGAAATGTTGGACTCCATCGAGATTTTTCTTTCCTACCTTATTATGTCTGTCTAAGTTCTAAGGGTTTAGTGAAACAAAGCTCTCTGCATTGTTTGCTTTCATGAATCAGATGATATTTCCAACTAAGTCGTATGCTTGCCTTGACCTGCTTTCTCCTGAAAAACTTTGCGCTCCATTTTTTTTCCATCTCCCTCTTTATGTCCTTGACCTTTCCCTCGCCATCACTGTTGTTGTTTAAGTGACTTGCCGCTGAAGATATAACTTTGGTATTGATCTCCTGGTATAGTTACTTCCATATGCCAAACAACTTTAAAATTAAAAACATTTAATGACCTATTCCTTTTTTGCATAGTTTCATTTTGTTTTAGATTCAAGATTCTTTATTTATTTGTCACATGCATATTTATACAGGACAACACGCAGTGAAATGCATCCTGATCCGCTTATCAAAACTGTGCAAAGTTAGAAGAATATCAGTTAGATTAACAAAAAGTCGTAAATTGAAAGATAACAGTATAGTAGAACATAATAAATAAGTAAAATTATGTGAATAAAGTAGAATTAAGTGTTAAGGTGCAATAGTGCAGTGATTATTGTGCAAAACCAAAGTTAGACTAGTGCATAGTTAAATGACAGACCAATTCCAACACAAGGTAAGGGTAGACGGCACAGTACAACTTACAGTCCAGTCTAAGTATGTGGAGGCTCATGGATGAGATGGCATGTTTTGATTTAACAGTCTGATGGCTTGAGGATAGAAACTCCTTCTGAGTCTCTCTGTCCTGGCCAGGAAATGTTTATCTTGTAACACGTCAAGGCTTGAACCTGTGACCTCTTGATTATGCGTCAGCAGTTCTTACCGCTGTACTGCCAAAGCAGTTGGATTAATCTAAATATTAGATGTCATAATAACTTTTACATAATCCATTTTTGGTAGTTAGTAACTTCATGCTTGATCTCAGTGGTGTCCCTGCATTCAGGGCAAGTGGGGCACTGCTCCCCATCTCCCAGCAGGTGGTGCTCTTGTCCCAAGCTTCAATAAGTAGTAAACTTGCCTCAAACTTAACATGTTGATAAATTGTTAATGGTATTTTTTTCCAGTTTTCCATGATGTGCTAAATGTAGTTTCTTAAATACAAAAATATAACTTTTTGCAGTATGTAAAATGTTCTTTATGCCTGGTGCCACTGTCCTGTTTCTTGGTTACCTGGGCAGAGCCTTGGAGCCAGCAGTGTTCATAACATACCTTTATTCAGATATGATTATGTGCAGCACGGACTTCTCAGATCTGCCTTGGGGCTTGGAGACGAGAGACCTTTAAAGTGACCCATTTGGTTTTATATTTTATTTATTTATTTGCTAGGGGGCTTTGCTACCTGCTCGCTTCGCTCGCCATGCCCTGGGCCAGTGCTACACGCTAGCCACTTTGCGGTTCTGCCGCTCAAGCTAAGAGAGCAGGAACTGTGTCTGTCAAAAGCATTCACACGAATGAGAGGTGAGAGTACCGTGTGCGTGCTTGAATATGGTTGAGAGGAGGGTGGGACTTGAAAAAAATTACAAAATTACATTGAAATTATCTCTTTGAAAAAGTCTCGTCTCAGGATTTCCTTTTATAATAGAGAGATGTATTTATTTGTGAAGCAGTTTATAGGATGTGTGAACTTAGCATTAGCAGTAGTTTGCATCTTTCTATATAAACGCAGGTGTGGAGTTTCACACACGCCCTGTCCATTTTGCAATGTACGATGGGATTTGTGGTTTCGTTTTTCCAGGTAAAAGATGATTTTCTACTCCAGACTGTGCGATATCTTCCGCTTCTTTCTTACTATATAAAAGCGGTCAGGATTGTCCTTCCGTCCCGTGAGTCGAAAGCGTAGCGGTATTCCGCTTATCACAGAATTACTACTTGCAGCTTGCGGTACGAAGCGACATGATGTGTGCAGAGTTCTGGTGCTCCCATCGTTCCCTTGCTTTTGTGAGCGATGCACTGGAAATATAGACAAAATGATGTCTCTGGAAATAATTAATGTTGATGGAGTACAAATGCCTCACCGCGTAGTAAATATCAGGGGGGTTCAAAAGGGCGACCTCAATATAGAAAAAAAGTTTAAATTTCATCACAAAAATAACAGAAACTATGAGTATTAAAGTAATACCGCTCAAATGCAATATAACCAAATGAATGAGTTTGTATAAAATATCAAATTGATCTACATATTGAATTGCCTTAAGAAGTGGTCAACTTAAAAGGCGGGTCAGCCTAGTTGTTACAATAAAGCACGTCAATTACTTACATATAAACTGATTTAGCATTTTGCCCTTTGAACAAAAATTGGAAATTAATGAATATTCATTTGTGTTTCTGCTTTTGATGTTGAGCATTTAATATTGGTTTTGAGGGACAGTATATTTTATATTTTTGCATGTGACAGTTACTGCAGCTGTGAGGCTTTGAGTGTCCGTCTGCTACAGGGTATCGAGGTGAATGCCCAACCCTTATATACCGTAAAACCTCCTTGGTGCTGGTCAGGAAAACAGGCTTATGCTGGAAGAGAGAGTTGAGCCATTCAAATACCAAACTATGACAATTCCTGTGACGATGAAGAAGTAGTAACAGGAACAGGCAGAGAAAGCTCCAGGAAGATCCTAGCAATAACCCTGCACACAGGCAGCTGTAGGACGATGGTGTCCACTGTAGATAAAGGTAGATGCAGTGCCAATATCCACCTGCAGCAACATAGCAGTCCTCTTCTGGGAGCGCACTGCTCTTCCCACATGGTAAGGGGTAGAAAACAGGACCCAGAAACAAAGCCTACCTTTTATGCACCAAGCAGGTAATGTGCCTGCGTGGCCATTCAACTTTGTTATTGCAGAAAGCTACTAAAGATCTCAAAGAACCAAAACATGACTTTTGGGGTCTGGAATGTCCGTCCATTGCTGGACATAGAGAACTGGCCTGACTGCTACAAAGATCTTGTTGCGGGAATGCTAGACTGCTACCAGGTAGATATTGGAGTCCTTTTTGAAACAATGCTTGCAGGTAATACACGAACTGGAGGAAGCTGGTGGAGGCTATACCTTCTACTACACTGGAAAGTCTGAAGATACCCCAAGAGTCTCTGGTGTTTGATTTGCCATTTGAACTAAACTGGTAAGGAAGCTTGACAGCATACCTTAAGGGATTAACTACAGACTAAATCTGCACCTGAAGCTGCCTAAGGGTTCCTTCACCACAGTCTTTAGCTGCCATGTCCCAACTACAACATATCCAGATGATGTGAAGTAGGTATTTTAGGAGGATCTTAGCCATCTCATCTCTAATGTTGCCATGAACTCATCATTCTTGGGGATTTCAATGCACAAGTCAGAAAAGACAACACAATGTGTCCTAGGGGTCTAGGCCAGGCACCTGCAAATGCAGCTGTAATGGTCTGTTGCTGCTCCTGCAATACACCAAATAAAAGCTAACAATTACAAACATGCTCTTCCAGCAAATAAATAAGTAGAGTATTAGAACACATGGATGCACCCTCAAAGCAGTGACACATGTTGACTATGCTATTGTTTGCCAACATGCCAGAAGAGACGTGCACATCACCTGTTCAATGTGGGAAGCTGGGTGTTGATTTGATCACCGTTTGATCAAAAGCAAGATGGACATCCAGCTTATATGGAAATGTCAGCCAGCCAGACAGAAACCTTGCAGGAAGCTCAACATCAGTCATGTCCCCTCCACTTCAGATTCACTGTGGCAGAGAATCCAAGAAGCTCTTCCTGAATGTCCTATGTTAGGAAATGAAGAGACATGGAGCACTTTCAAAGAAGCTCTCTAGAAAGCAACAGCTGACACTCTTGGCTTTGCACAATGTAGCCAGAGAGACAGTAACTGAGTTATTTGACCTCTTGAGGATCAACACCTTCAAGACTGAGGTTATGGTTCTCAGCCAGAAAAGGGTGGAGTCTTGTTCATGAGTGAGGGAAGAAAGGATTAAGAGGCTGGCAGATTTGAGTAGCGTCAACAGTTTTGGGGATGTTGTGTTGCTCAGTTTTGGCAAAGAGAGAGCTGAGCTGAAAGGCAAAGCTGTGGATTTACCAGTCAAACTACGTCCCTGTCCTCACTTATGGCCACAAGCTCTGAGCGGTGGAAGGGAGTTTCTTTCACATGTTCTATACTTACTTCTCTGTAAATATTTTTGCAATGTCTTCCAGTGTGGAGAGTTGTGTATTTTGTTGTTTCTAGTGTTTTTTTGCATTTTTAATCATTTATAGTGCAAGATATTCTTCAGCTGTCTAGAACATCCAACACAATTTAAGATCGACCTACAGTTCTCAATGGTGTTTAAGTCTGTGACGATTACACCAAAAGCCTTCGCCTGCAATTTTGTGAGCTACTTTGTAGTCCTTTTTTCTGTTTCAGTTCCCTGACTAACAGACTCTCTGATATTCTCCTTGAAGATATGTAGGTATTTAGTAGAAGCCATTCTTCTCTGTATTTCCACAGCGGTTCCTGTGCCACTAGCTGCCACATAATCTCAAGGCATAATCAAGCCACCCCATACTTAACAGCTGAGAAAATCTTCTTTTCTTCAAACCGGCCTTTTGTGGTTGTGGCCAAAGAGTTTGATTTGAACTTCATCTGCAAATATCACTCATTTACAAAATGCCTCTTTTATGCAGCTGCTGTTTTGCATACTTAAGATGCAAATTTTTTGTGATGAGATTGCAGGTAAGGTTTCATTCCATTAAGGCCATGCCTGCACAAGTGTCACTGCACAGTAAAGCAATGCACCATTACTCCGTTCTCGGCTGTACTTGCCTGCAGGTGTCTTACAGAAATATGGGGGCTTTCCTTTGCAAAGTGTATATGAGCTGTTCTGTCTGGTCAATTACATGGACTTCCAGATCTTGTCTTGACCACCATGGGTCCCAATAACTGCTGTTTCTTAGATTTTACAGACCAAACTGTCATTGAAGTGCTTTGATACCTTTTATAGCCCTCCCCTGCTTTTTAGACAGCAATGAGTTTAATTTTCAGATCATCAGTCAGTTTCTTGGAGAAGCTCATGGTTGTTGAGTGTTGTACAATGTTTAAAGAATCAAAAAATGAATTAATTTCTGAATTTATTAAGAATGTAGTAATTATGGAATAGTCATCAGCTGACAATTCTTGACCAGACTAATGCCTAATGAGCTAGGCCTGACCAGTCTGAGACCTTACAACTGAAAGGGGGCCAATACTTTTGCTATTGCCACATTTTTTTAAAACATTTTCAGTTCCTTGAATTGTAGCTATACATTTAACATTTTTATAAAAATGCTTAGTTTGTTTGCTGTTAAAGTTGGATTCACTAATTTTTACTTAACATTTTAAAAAATATGTAATTTGGCAAGGGATGTCTAAACGTTTGCTGGAGGACATCTTTGAAAGAAAGCAGGATTTTACTTTGGCTCATCTGATCAGGAGGATTGATGCCTTTCTGGTATCCACAGACATGTATCTCAATGCTCATTCACTCAGTGGTATGGAATGGTCAAGCTTTCCAGTGTCAGTAGACATTTGTTTTTCTTTGATTACACATCTGACACATTTGGGGAAAGCTGTACTACAATTTATAAAAGTGGTAAAATAATTTAAAAGTTTTTAAAAAATAGAAGTAGTACACAGTACAGAATGGTTACCATTACATGTATTGATCAGTTGAAGCCTCTTGGAAGTGGATGTTTTGAGCACTTCATAATCTCAAGTTGCAATCTGTGAAATATTTCAGCATGAACATTTTGGAAAGCTTTGATTCACCCATCATCCGCAGAAATATTTCTGGTGCAAAGAATACAAAGACTCTGTAGATAACAATGGGCTGAAGAGGCTTAAAGCGTTGAAGCTGTTACGTACATAAACTGGAAACCATAGCTCTGCATTGTTACTACAATGGTTGTCTCTGCTTTTCAAGAAGACCACTAATTCAGTGTGCTCTGACACATTGCCATTTTCAGAGTAACTAGGAGCCCCCAGGCCAACTCTGTGTAGTGCAATGCACATTCTGTGGGCCTTACAAAAGAAAGTTAAGGGTAGTAGGACTCTCAAATTCTATCTGTATGTACAAATCCTTGGCCGATTTGGAGGTGGCGTATGCACCCAGCACTAGCGAGTCTCCTTGAGGAGGTCTACAGAAGTATGGTGGTTAGCACTGCCAGCTGGAGTCTAGTCAGTGTTTGCAGAGTGAGAGCTTTGTCTGGATTCTTGGTGGTGGGCTGGTTGCTTCTACCAAAGCTACATTTTGTTTCAGCTGCTGCCTGAGTTTTCAGTGGCAGGGTGGCATGTTTTGCTTGCTTCAAGAACTTTCTCGATTGGAACAGTTATTTCTGACGTGGGTAGCCTCTTTGGTTTGAACTAGTGGATTATATAATTGTACCGCTGTCTGCAATAAACCTTGGCCAAGAACACGTGAAAAGGTAATAAGCCGCTGACCTTTTAATATGGCTAGGGAGCAGAAAGGCACAGCTATTTTTAAAATGTAGGCTCCCACCCATTTTATGATGGCACCAGCCATGATGTACATGAACACAATTACAAACCCCCTAAGATGCACTAAAATCAGAGGTAATAAAAAGTGCAGCTGCAACCACACCTAAGCAAAGAAGTCAGGCTACCGAGACTTGAAGTAACTTTGAGGCAGCTGTGTGTTTCATTTGCTCAAAAGGTTTAGCAGGCAATATAAATAATTCACATAAAAAGATAAAAACACTGTGACAAAGTTTTCTGAAATTTGTAAAAACACACAAAAGCGGTTTCAAAAAAAAAAAAAAGACTTATGGTACAAGATACATTTTTCACTTATTTTCAATTCTTTTAAGAGCCGAGTAAAAACAGTGTTCTTTTTATATAAACAGTAAAGAGTGCGATGAACCACACGGACTTCATCCAGGTGGTTTGTTCATAACAGCCAGAAAATGTCTGAGGTCTCCTTTTAATTCAATGCATAGTTAAACTGGTTGGAAAACTTTTCATGCTTCCTCGAATCAATCCTGTTCATGGCTTCCGTCACGCGTTTCACTGCCGCTCTGCAAGATAAATTAATGGTGAAGGTCATTTCACAACTTACTTTTAGGTTTTAGCACTACTTTATATATTTCACACAGTGACATATAACACTGAATAGCTTTTATGGCTGAAACAGGATAAAATCTATTGATTTTTAAAATAGTGCCTTTCACAGGGCTACCTCAAGGCATCCTGTAGCACATTAAAATTCATAATATACAATACTGACCTCAAATTAAATAAAGGTTAAGAATTCAACATAAAAAAATAACCAAATGACATAAATATTTACATTCCATTTTGTTCCTGAATATACTAATAACTGTTATACAGGCAAAAATAAAGCCAACAGACGGCAGGCAGTTCTTTTAAATTGCTGTCTCATTCTCTTCCTGGCCTCAGTGCACAAGCTATAAATGGCGTGGTAGCAACAGCAGTGCCTTGCAGGGAAATCTGAGAATTAAATAAAAATTGCAGTTTTATGTACAAGAGCCAGAACATGGATTTTCCCTGTGGCAGTTACACTGAATGGTGCATTGCTGAATCAATATTGCAAGATCCATAGCTGCTCATACAGCACTGCAAGTTGACAAAAAAAAAACAAACAAAAAAAACCTGATGGTCTCGACAAGCAGTGGGATCCCCTTAGTTTAGACTGGCACTGCAGATGGCACCACAGTTCATACAGAGATGAGCCTTTAACATGATTACATCTTTAGCTTTAATAAGAAATTCCTTTCATGACTCATGTTCCACTGTTTGTGCTTTTATTGTATGAACATTTTGGACTGCAATCCAACTAACCTCCATTTTTTGAAGAGGAGTCATATCGTAAAGAGACTCGCCTTTTAAACTGTCAGCCTTAAAAATGACGAGGTATTTAAATTTTGCCATGTAATAAATGTAACATGAGCCCACATTTTTAATAGATGTACATGGCGCATGACTTTACAAGAGTTCCTACAGGAGCAAATTATGTGACACGCGTCCAGGCAGATCTGACCAGGATCATGCAATTTAAGGATTGCATTAAGAATGAACCTTTGTTGATAAAGGTTATATGAACCAAAAATCTACATTTATACCTTTTGTACCTATTGTAGTAAACTGTGTTAATGTGTAGTAATGAAGTTTGATTGATACTAATAAAATATTCTCACTCATATCACTAAATGTATGATTTCAACTGCCCATATAGATGGTACAAATCTGTATGCAGGGCTTATGAACATACAGCTAAAGATGGGCATTTTCAGCTAATTGTGGTATTTGGATATCTACAAGTATTATCAAAATGTTCAAAAGCTACTGACAACTTTTTTTTGGGAGGACTAATGTCCAATATACCCACATTAACTGCCAGTACATGGTGGTACTACACGGTCCCTGAAGCTGTTTGCTGCACCGTGTGGGCTCGAGCTCAGATGGCTTTTTGGTTTGGTTTGTTTAAGATTTTCTCCAATTGCTTTTTTAAGGCAATGGCAATGCCCTAGAGCAGTGTTATGCTACCTATGTTAATGATGGCACCCCTATTTAACTTTGTTAGGTCAACTTTTATTACATCTTTAGGTCACTGCATATACACTGACTAAAGTAACCATGAAATAAACAAACAAACAGACAAACTGGTTTATGACTTCAGCTTCTCAATAAGATATTTAGGCCTGACATGATTCACAGATCTTTTTGATATTAGGAAGAATAATGGAGAGACATGCTCTCTTTACTTCCTCAGTTGTATATAGCCTCTCTCTCTCAGAAGTTTCCATACTTGTAATATGGAAAATCCTAACGCACACAGGTAAGATTTTAAAAATTTGTAGTAGAATTACTAGGGCTTTTTTTCTCAAATGAAATATTAATTTATTGTTTCTATTCATAATTTCCCAGAGAGTACTTTTTAAGAGACTGAGCTTAAAATGGCTTGATACTGATGTGTTTTTCAACTCATATTTTTATATGGGTACTCTTTAGTATACACATTTGGAAAATAAAACTAAATATTTTTTGTTATAGTCAAAATACTAAATGGCTTGGTCTCATTATTCTCTGTTGCAGTAACATGTGGCAACATATTCAAGATGATTTGCTCCACCACAGAGACTCCCAAGCCAAAGACATCTCTCAAAGCTTTGATTCTAGCAGTGGAAGATATTTTCAGCTTTTGTTGCATGTTTGAATTAATCATATTCAAGTGTTGAAATATATGAACTAAGAATGATAATTGTGCAATCCAAGCGTCAGCTGCAAGTCACATGCCAAATTCTTCTGGCTTCGGAAAGGTAAAATATTACTTCGACCTTTAAGTTTAAACACCTGTGACAGCACTTTGTCCTTTTCAGATACCAATCTTGCTTCCTAGTGAAGAAGACAATGAATAACATGATGTACTTTAAGAGGTCTGCTTTTTTATATACTTAACCATTGTTAAAACTACATCTTGTACATTTACTTATTGCTCTTTTCCCAATCAGCACTTGTTAGTATGATATCACTGTTTTCATTCTTCACTAAAGATACAATCCTTTCACTAAACCAACCATTGATGGAGCCCCATTTGTATAAATTCCCAAACATGAAGGGGGAGTTGTATAATGGCATGGACACCAACAGATAGTAGCAAGTAGCAGCACCTCAACTTCGCCGATTGGTTACTAGAAGTGGCTTTTGGGGTCCAACCTGCTTGCAAGGTGGGCCTCTGGACAGGAACTACGACCTTTATTCCAGAGTCAATAAAGTGAGTTTTGCTGAGATTTTAGAAAGTGAAACATTATTTATGGAATTAAAGCCCACACTAATAAAAATTACCTGCACCACAGCTGAAACCCAACCTCCAGCTCCAAACATGCTGTAGTAACAGAAATATTATGTTTATAATCTTGCTTTATCTCAAATTGTTTTTGCCTTGACCACTTGGAACACACTACCAAATAGTGTCTTCGGTACCAGAAGAACTCATATCGAAAACACACTGCTTTTAATTTTAATTAATTAATTAATTGGCAATGCCTCTATGGCATCCCTGGATTATTACTGCAGCACCCCAGGCACCCAGGTTGAACCCCAGTGTGTTAGAGAGTATGAAATATGCTTAGAATGGATATGATTTAATCTCCAGATAATCAGACCAGAAAGAGTGCAATTTCATATAAACCAGTGGGTTCCCAAGCTCAGCACTGTGACTCAGATTTTAATTCTAATCAATTTCACAAGCATCACATTATACTTATTTTTAACTGATCTATTGTTAAGTGAACTGTCCTTTTTATTCTCTTATTCAAAGAAACAAAAATGAAATGCGCAAGTTTCTTCTGCCATTTTCCTTTGAATCATCCTTTTCCACAAGGACAGGGGTCCTAAAACGTAATACTTGCCATACCACCTCCAAGAATTGACACATTTTGAAGCATCACAATTTTTTCTGTCCTAAATTAACTACTAAACTGTTAATAAGTACAAATAAAACAATATTGCATGGGGCCGGGGGGGTAACAAGGGATTACAGATTTGTGTGGATGTGTCTTTTAATTTTACTTACATATGCTAAATTCTTTTTATATGAATTCTTTTTAATGCAAGAACAGTAGCACCATTTGACATATAATAAAAACTGGAGCGACAAACATTTCCATAAGTTTAATTTACAAAAAATATAGACATACATGTATATTCAGATCAATAGAAGGAGAAAAAATGACTTCAAATGTAATTTCCGATTTCAGGTCATTTCAAGTCAATGTGAAGGCTGAGCCTGTTTTATGGCACAGAGGGTCACTGTGACAGTTACCAAATGTTAGCAAACTCATTAATTCATATTCATCTTTAGTCCTCATTACATATTCTTCAGCATTATTCTCCTAGTTTATAAACTGTTGTAAAATGATGGCACACCAAACAGGTTTACCAATAATAATAATAATAATACTACATTTTATTTATATAGCACCTTTCCCATGCTCAATATTGTATAGTTGGAAGACCAGACATGATAGAAAAAAGACACATTGTGTGAACTGCATATGTGTGGGAGGATGGGTTGAGAAAGAGAGCATTTACTTGTTCAGACGTTCATTTTCATAGAAATCCATTGGCCTTGCTAGGTGTTTCAGAGGGAGTCTCAATCCTGACATGGATTGGCTCAAGGAAGTAGAGAATGAGGCGAGCATTTACCTCAGAAACCATGTAAGCAGAGCAGTGAGAGAGTTTTAACTGGTATGGGTGGTAGATTTGGAAGAGGAGGGCAAGGACAGGGGATCCACTGCTATAGAGTTTACTCCATTAAATGTGTCCAGACTCTGACCACACTGAGCACTAAAAGGAGCTTCAGTTCTATATTCACGTCTGCTCATTTGTAGGAGCCGTTTCTTGATCAGCAGACAAGTGAAAACAGCAGTGAAGTTGTTGCTCTCCTGTAGCATCCAGTGTTGCTTGCACCTGCGTTTTCACTGCACATCACTAATCATTAGCATTTGGATACAATTAGGGGAGCAAACTCCACAGAGGAGGATAAATTAAATGTAAAACAGCAAAAGATAAACACATTATTAAAATTATGATAGAGAATACAAATATTTATGAATTACTCAAATATTTGAAGGCAAGATAACTAAACAATGAGATCAATTACAAATATGAAGTATGCACTGATTATGAAATTCATTGGAATAAGCAGCTTAACTGGGCATAATCCGGTCAGTCTATGTTGGTTAACTACCATGCAGTCGCTGGAGCTAGTAGGTAAGGCGAACTTTGATTTAATATAAAGAAAAGCAAGCTACCAAGATAACTTTTCCAACTATAAAACAAACAAACAGTAACTTCTTTAAATTAAAACAGTCCAAAAAAATCAAAGCTTGTGCTTCATCCCTTTACTGTGAGAATGTAATAGCCAGCAGCCTATGTGCTCTGCAGACTCTCAGCTTATGGTTGTCCTCCTGATATATTTCACAAAAGAGGGAGGAATGACAGGAGAAATGAATCTGTGTTTGGTGAGTGGAAAACTAGCATGTGCTAGCTCTTTGTGAATAATCAGCAAACCAGACTACAGGTCATGTATTTTCAAGTGGGCACATAGAACCCTGGAATTCTTCTCAAGTGATCTAAGCTGCTTTTCCAGTTCAGTGTTATTGGAAACCAGTGCTACTTAACACTAGGCCAGATGGCAGTTAATGTAATCTGCACATCGTTATCATGTGAGAAGGAAACCCAGACAGACATTAGAAAAATGTGCCCAGGGATGTTAAATAAATACAAGGTCATGTACCGACAAATACTGGAATGGTAAGATGCATCTGTAAATTTATAGAAAGAAAAAATGAGACAAGATAAAAAGCTTCTTTTTTTTTTTTTTAAACCAAACTTTAAAGTCTTGACAGACATACAGCAGCAACTGAATTAATATTGAAAACTGTAAAAAGTTATGGCAGCAATGATTCAGCACAAGTCAGTATTGGGCAAAAAGAATAGCTCAATAACCTTCAAAGAGGAACACATCAAAAGCACCCTGGAATTAAGGGGGCCACATTATAGAATGTATTGTCAGAGATGACACTACAGCATATAGTGCTTTCTTCGGCTGTGGATGTGGATTAGTAAATTTGTTTAATCCCATTGCCAAATATTAGGCTTCATTATAAGTTTGTTTTAGTGGAGTCAGAATTTAAAGAAATACTTCACCCAAAAACATAACTTTTTATCCGTTCCTTACCCTTTTTATTTGTAGTAATAACTGAAAAAAAAAATTTAACTCATGCTTTTATGAGGAACAGAAATAACAAAACTCCTGACACCGTAAACTTCAATGAGGACCAATAGTGAAAAGCAACAAACAGTATCAAAATGTTATGTGTTGCATAATCAAAATCATATAAATAACAAAGCACTTCCAGAAAATCCTCTCCAAAGTCTGATATATATACTTAACCCCTCAACCCCCTCAATGTGTAAATCTGTATTTTTTTGTTGAATAATGCTTAATGATCACAAATTGATCAATTGGCAAAACAGAATGTTGGAAACAATGAATGGTAATAATGCTGTACCATTAAGGAAATCCAGAACATAATTTCATTATGAGGACACTAGAATACTACAGCACCTTCAAGTGTTATCATTATGTCAACCAAAAATCTTGCCTGACACACTATTCTTCTTTATTTATTTATCTATCTATTTAATTATTTTACACACTGTTACTTGGCTTGAATGAATTTTAGCAAACAAATGATCAGCTTACTTGTTAAATACTCTTTTCTCCAATCTTGACCTCGTTGTATTTGATCTTTTTTTAAGATCAGTGAGGTTAGGATATTTTCTCTTCTTTGCCTTTCCTGAGCCTTTTCCTTTTCCAAAGTTCTTTGCGGAGCCTAGATCCACTCCAGTAGCAGCTTCAATTTCTCTCATCATTTCTGGGTCTCTCCAATCTGCATAAAAACAAGATAAACTTTGATTTCCTTATCCACAATAAACCGTATTATAGCACTGTGCTGCAAAAATGTGTATGTTTTGACAAATAGGACACAACGAGAACATCACGTAGTCTTTCACAACAATACCACCAAGACAAAACTGCTCCATTTTAGACATGAACTTGTCTGTCTGACAAGTTTCCCCGTTGACAGCCTATTATTATCTTTGGTGTGCCCATATTTATCATGCATCTTGGAGTAGGAAAATTGTCCTGTCTCAGAATTCTCAAACTGGTGCAAATTTGGGTCTACTCATAGGAGTAAAAGTATTTTATCAGTTTTCCTAATTTAAGAAACTACTTTTAACGTCACCAGGATTTAGGAGAGCTTGTGACCCGAGATGCAAGCTGTTATGGCTTTTACAGAAACCTGGCTGCTAACCTGGGTATGGGACACTTAGTCACATGGATAGAGACTGCCATCACTGGTAAGTCACAAAGTGGTGACATCTTGATTTTAAAAAATAATGATCTAAATCACTGAATTAGAGAGTGAATTCTATCTTAAATTTGAGACACAGGATTTGTCTTCAGAGAATACAACTTAGGACTAGAGCCTGAAGGCACCATTCCTTTGATCAAGATGATATGAAAAAAGATGCCTGAAGAAGGGGCCTGAGTTGCCTTGAAAGCTTGCATATTACAATCTGTTCACTTAGCCAATAAAAGGTGTCATTTTGTTCAACTTCTCTTTGTACCCATAACACCCTACCACTGCTATCAAGTCACAATTTTAAAATTCCCAAGAATTAAAGGCAATGGGTTTAAGAAGTCTAGAATTATTAGAATTTTGAATTCTAGTGCCTATTGGATTTATGATGAACTCCACTTTCACAGTGTAATGTTAATATTAAGTATTCCTAAATGTAAGAATTCTAGACATAGTTAATGATTTTAGTTTAATATCATTTATTCTCTCCTGCCTTATTTCATGTCTCTGTTCTTCCTTCTCAGATAATAAAGTCCAGCTAACCTATATAAGATCATTTTTCTTTCATTAATTTCTCAAAAGTGCTTAGTCCAGTAAGGAATTAGAGGTGAGGGTGGGATAAGCCTGGAGATTTTTTGTTTCATCATCTCTTGCAGCCGCAGTGACTCCCAATAGTGAATCTGAGAACCACTGCTCTATGTATCTTAAATCACCTGGTACAGTAAAGCAATGTATATAGTTAACACACAAAAGGTGATTTATTAGTGGGTAGCTAAAAAAGAAAGAGCAAAAAAGGCTTATCAGCCCTGTTTAACTGCCCTGCATGTGGCTTTAAAAAGAGATGACACTCTAACTTCATCACGCTCAAACACAGATGGGCATTGGTCATTGCATTTTAAACACAGAATTAACTATGCATGTAAAATCTAAATGATTTAAACGGTGCTAGCCATCAAATATGATCTTCTAGATGAACAGCTTCTCAACGGACTATTTTTGTTGTATTGAAAATTCTCTTCCAAATGGCAACCTGCAGTACAAGGGATCTTTTCCATGTTACATAAAAGTTCTCTAAGCTGCTTTTTTCCCCCCATAAGTGCTAGCATGTGATATTAGTATTTATATGTGCATATCCACTTATTAATAGCAGGTATCATAGACTTAGACAAAATTCAGCAGCTTTTCTAAAATGATTTGTTTGCAAGTAATTATCAAGTTAAATTAACTTGTGACTAATGTTACTGGTACTTGATCTCAAATCTAAAAATAAAAATGCATATTTGGGAGTAACAGCAAAAGCAAAATTTGCAGTTTTCTTAAGTGTATACTGTATATCGAATTTCATTCCCATGTAACTATGCATAAAAAGTTTTGCAAAGTTTTAAAAACTGTCCTAAACTGGTGGGCATCTATTATGCATCAAGTAATTCTGTCTGCTGTACTGTCATTTTTATTAACTAGTTGTAGTACTCCGCATTGCCTAGGTATTCTACACTTATAAGGTGTACTGATAAAGGGGATCAGACTATAGGAGTCAGGTGGAAAACTGTTTCTTAGTGCAAAAGGAATTGTCTGCATCCTAACATCAGCAAAACCAAGGAGCTGGTTATTGACTGTTACCACACAAAAAAGCCTTTATGTCCAGTCTCTGTTCAGGGAGTGGATGTAGAGGTGGTGCATTCCTACAAGTACAGTATTTGGGGGTCCACATCAATCCAAGCTGGACTGGCCTTGTAACACAGAGGAAATATACTTGAAAGGGCAAAGCAGGCTCTTCTTCTTTAAGAGACTGCATTCCTTTAATTTTGTGACATCCTCCAGAACTTCTACAACTCTGATGGCCAGAGTGATTTTCTACGCTGTGGTGTGCTGGACCGGTAACATCACTTTAAGAGAGGCCCACCGAATCATCAAGCTAATTAAAAGGGCAGGCTCAGTTATAGGATGCACTCTGTACCCCTAGACTTTGTAGCAAAGGAGAGAATTAAAACAAAACTGAATGCACATATGAACAATGCCACACATCCTCTTCCTGGCACACTAACACTGAGTACTTTCAGGCAACAAATTATTCAGCAGAAGAAATGCAACTGGGGCTCCTTTAGACCAACAACAGTATGTTTGCATAATGCTACAGTGTGATTGTGACTGCTAATTGAGAAGTTTTCTTTCTTTTTAGTCATTCTGGTTGTGTGTTCAGACCATGGTGTGGGAGTATACAGTTTATTTATCCTTCCATTTATGTATTTATTTATTTAAAGAGCTTCTGTTAAAAGGCAAATTTTCCTCGGGAGACAAATAAAATTTCTTTAAGATCGACTTGACTGTTTTGGGATAATGCACTCTTGTTAGGTTGCAAGTGGTGCCCTTAAGCTGTCTTCTGCTCATTTGTGTCTGTGAGATAAGACATGCACTAAATATAGAAGTAAGATTCTACTTTTTGAACCAGTAGCATTTAAGTGTCCATCAAAAGTTTTTCTTACTTTAAATAGACAAATTTACCTCACTGTTAAAGTGTATCTAAACCTCGGTCACAAGCAAAATATTTTCCTGAATCTCAATGACATGGCTGTAAAATATGAACAAAATAATGAGTTACATGAAGATTTCTGTTTATTTTCTATCACAAAGATACTTAGAAATGATTGGGACAAAGGTATTTCTAAGTGAATATCATAGGAGACATTAAAAACTGATAATACAAACATTTTAAACTTTGTGATTAAGTGTGAATCGATACAACAGTGAAAGTTTAAAAAGTATAGCTCTTATGCTTCCTTCAGTTGCCTGCAACATAATACTAAATCTATTGAAGAAGTTGATTCAGAGTTTACTTACTGCCAAGATGAAATGGCAAAGAGAAACACTTCAGAATGTGGATCCAGTAATCCCGGATTAGCTGAGGTGGCAGGGGGAGGGAGTGTCTAAACAGTTTACCTTCTCGTAATAAGAAGGCGTTACAGTTTAGAGGCTGTGGTGAATCGGACAATTGTTTGAGCAGCATGGAAAAAAAAACAACATACCACAGCTCGGTATAGATGAAATGAGCATTTGAACAAAATGAAGGAGCAATTTAAAAGCCTTTGAGAAAAATCAATAGAGTGCCAAGAAAGAGCAGGCTTTTTGAGCCTTGATGGGCCCTTAAAGCTCTTCATACATTGTCACTGACTTTAACGGCAGTGAAGAGAAAATTACACTGTTTGGAATGGAAGGTGGGAATCAATAGCATAGTTAGTAAAAAGATGCCATTTCACATCTGACTGACCAGAAGCCTCCCTTTGTTTGCTTGTCCCGATACCTGTTTGTTAACAAGTCACTAAAGGCTGAAAAATCACATACAATGCTTGAATGACACAGAAAAATAGTCACTTAATTTGTTCTTTGTGCGTATACTAGCAAAAAGAACGCGGATCACAGATTATCAGGTTATTATGTTATTTCATCAGTTCATCATTTGAAGTACTAAACTCTTTTCGTAACGCGTAAATATGTCATGGATGATAGCAGGATCAGAGCACTGGAAGCAATACAAGTGAAGCCTCCTAATTCACAAAGCACTGGTTTATCTATGGTGGGCCGCACTGGAATTTGGGTAGATTCAATTAAAATACTTTTAAGTGCAGACAAACCTGGTATTTAAAAAAAAAAAAAATAATAAGCTATACAAATAAAAATACAACTATGAAAAAGCTTTAATGGATGAAGAACGTTTTAATGAAAAAAAAATGCATATATAGGCTACACAAGATAATGGTGTATTTTAAATTGAGGTACAACACTTGGGAAGTCTTGTGTTATATATATATATATATATATATATATATATATATATATATATATATATATATATATATATATATATATGATACTGTTACAAAAAATGCTACATATACAATTCACTTCCTTCAGAGTTTTTTGTCATGTCAATGGTCAGTTATGGCCTTCCTTGAAAAGGTTGAAGCAGTATGTCTACCATGCATATTTAGCAGAATGCAAACTGAATACAATTTTTTTTTTTTAACTTAAACAAATAAACATTGCACTAGGTAAGAATTCCAAAGAACATTTAAATATTTTTGGAGTAAAAAGGATTGACGATATATATAGTAAATACTTGAGCTAATTATTAGAACAAAAGTTCTCTGACAATGAAGAAAAAAAGAAAAAAGAAAAAAAAAAAAAGAGTATTTGACAAAGTAGCACATTGTAGTGCAGTATTCCTTAGAAGATTACAGGAAAGTAAAAAGAAATTGATGTGATTGCAGAATAAACAGAGTGCACTTCCCAGGCTCCTAGATATGCTTGGATCTGTTGCATGAATATACAGTGATCCCCCGCCTATTGCAGAAGTTACGTTCCAGACCCATCAGCGATAAGTGAAAATCCACGATGTAGAAGGACCATATAAAAAACTTTTATTTTTTTTTATTTTTATAGTTTAAGCCTTAAAATACCCATCCCACACGCTTTAAACACATGTAAACTTATTAAAACACACTTTGTAAACACATATGATATGTGGATGTCGGGCTAAGGATATGAGTAACATCTCTCTATCATAAAACATTTTAACGTCACACAAGACAAGGCAGTGAGACAGAAGAACGGCTGCCGTACAGGCTATTAAATGATTGACGTGCAGAGCGACAAGCAGAACAAGCATCTTGGCAGAAGCAGCACAAAGTCCACCTCTCCTTAGCGTGCATTCAGCTCCCCCATTCCCAAAGTGAAGTGGCAGGAGCACAGCACACCTCTGGGTGGGGGTATTTGAGAGAAGTGATCGAGACCAGATCATCTCGGACAGACACTTTGACGACACGCAAGACTAGACATTACAACCTTAGGAAGCAAAACCCGTGAGACAGTGACTTTTGCACGTCATGCCCTACTTACAAACAATTTAAAACAAGTTCACTGACATCTAACCTAGTAGTTGTTGGAATGCTTTTGGCAGACACACTTCAGGTGCTCCCAGCTCTTAAAAAAACAAGCAGAACACGCAGCTTGCCAGCAGCAGCTGCAGAAAGCCACAGATGAACCGAGCACTTCTCCTTAGTGTATGTTCAGCCCTCACACCCACCCACTCCTCCTCCTACTTCAGAATGCGCAGAGCGACAAGCAGAACAGACATCTTGGCAGAAGCAGCACAAAGCCAGTAGCTGATCCGTCCACTTCTGCTTAGCATTTCTTCAGCTCCTCCCCTATCACAAAGCAAGCGGCAGAGACGCGAAGTGGCAAAAGGACAGCTGCTGTACAGGCTTTTAAGTGATTGATGCAAGGCACGATAAGCACAACAAGCACAACACACAGCTGGCTAGCAGCAAGACACCAGCTGAACCGATCACACCTCTTTAGCGTGCGGTCAGACCCCCCCACCCCACAATGCGAGCAGCGTTATAAGTGCCGCGAGAAAGAGATTTAGCCACGTCCGGGGCAGAAAATAAAAGGACAAATATTGTTTTTACAAAAGTTTAAAGTAAAAATTCAAATAATGCATATGTAACAATTCCCATGAAAATAACAATCTCTTTAAATTGCTTATCGAGTGAACCAAACCTGGGGGTGGGTGAGCGAAGTGAGCAGAGGGTGGAGCCCCCTAGTAATAATAATAGCATTAAGAAATCTGCGATGTAGTGGGGGCGCAATAGCTGAACCGTGATATAGCGGGGATCACTGTAATTTAATAATTTCTTTTTACATTTTCTGTTGGCAAAAAAATTAAAGTAATTGTGCTGTTATTTTTGTGTGTTTTGAATTCCGAGTTCTAAGGTATTATTATTATTGTGTATTACAATCTGATCTTTTCCTTTCAATTTCCAGCTTTTTGTATTCATTTTAATATGTGAAACAAACTGAATAAAAATAAAATTATTGGTAGCCATGAAATGTATGAATAAAGACAAAGCCAAACACTGTTTTCTTCTCCTTGTGTTCAGGATACTTTAGTTATAGGATTCTGATATCCTCCCACAGTTTAAGACATGCAATTCGGTTTGATTAATAAAACTGTGATAAAAAAGACTTAAGAACATAATTTTGAATTACATAAAAAAGGACAGGCCATTTAGCGAAACACAGGTGAATAGATATTGATGAGATAACTTCTGCAAAAATTAATGAAGCTGAGATTTGAAGGTCCTCAAAGTATTACTATCTACTATACCAACTTGGGGCTTACTTCATGTTTCAGAATTTCTCTTTGTGAAGGACTTTGACATTACTGAGAAATTTACCAATTTTCATCTGTGCTATTGTGTTCTTGTTGAAGAACTAATTTTACAGTAACAGCTGTTTAAAAGCATCTACTGTACTAATTCTCTTCATAATTCTGAATACATCTATCATGCCTCCTTTTTTATTTTGACTGTTTAAAAACTTTTTTTTTTCAATTTTTCCTCACAGCTAAGATCCTGAATTCCTGGAAAAATCTAGTCCTTCATCTCTGTACAATCTGTAATACTAATAATAATAATAACAAAAAGGTCTCATCAGGAATATTATAGTATTGGTCTCCATATTACAATATTCCAGATGAGACCCTCTTATTATATTATGTATTTTGGATGTAGACAGTGACAAGTTTGCAATGACATCTAAGTTGTACTCAGAAAGTGCAATTTCAAGTTTTAGATTCCCATCCCTGCCCAACACACTGTAATCGTATCTAATTGTTTACTTCCTATATGTAAAACATTACATGTGTTTAAATTAATTTGCCTAGTTTTACATCTGTCCATGTCTATCTGTGATAATTCCACTTGCTTGATTTAATCTGTCCTTCAATGTAGTTTATTGTCATGGACAAACTATCCAGCTTGTTGGTTATGTTTTAAGCATGACCATTTATATATAGTAAATTAAAAATGGCAATGCCTGCAGCACTTATCACTAAGAAGACCACAAATGTGCCTACTATCAGAACCACTTGATTTCTGTATTCAGTCCAATTTTGTCCAGTTCTGTAGATCACACACAGCAACATGAACACCCCACTTCAGTTAGTTTTATGAAAATCATGTGTAGTAATATTGTATGTGTGATCATATGCTGGTACACTAATCATGATTGGATCTGCACCTCTAAAAATAACCAAATAAAATGATCTAAGAATACTACACAGTAGTGTACACCAAGACTTGTGGAAAGCACTGCTTTGCCTAGCAGCGCTAAGCCTAGATAAAAAAACAGAAGTCTACCACAGAACATACTCAAATACAGTCACAAGAGGAAACAACTGCCTGTTTTTATTTTATGAGATAGAGTTAAGAAAAGGTGATATTTCTTATTGATTCCAAATTGTACAAATTACGACCCAACTAAAACTTTTTCTTAATTAAGTTATTTTAGATTACACAGCCATATAAAAAAAGTTTGGGAACCCCTCTCAGCCTGCATAATAATTTCCTCTACTTTCAACAGAAAAAGATAACAGTGGTATGACTTTCATTTTGGGGTGTTTTCCGAACAAAGATTTTTAGTGAAGCAGTATTTACCTGTATGAAATTAAATCAAATGTGAAAAACTGGCAGTGCAAAAATTTGGGTCCCCTTGTAATTTTGCTGATTTGAATGCGTGTAACTGCTCAATACTGATTACTTACAACACCAAATTGGTTGGATTAGCTCATTAAGCCTTAAACTTCATAGACAGGTGTGTCCAATCATGAGAAAAGGTATTTAAGGTGGTCAATTGCAAGTTGTCCTTCCCTTTGACTCTCCTTTAAAGAGTGACAGCATGGGATCCTCAAAGCAACTCTCAAAAGATCTGAAAACAAAGATTGTTTAGTATCATGGTTTTAGAGGAAGGCTACAAAAAGCTATCTCAGAGGTTTAAACTGTCAGTTTCAACTGTAAGGAATGTAATCATGAAATGGAAGGCCACAGGCACAGTTGCTGTTAAACCCTGTAAGGGTCGACTGGAATATGTGTATGTACCTGTAAGTTTGTACCTTTTCCCATATCTGTTTTTGTGGTATGCCTTTATGTGTAGGATGGCTCATTATACAGAGGTAGGGGAGCACCTGGCTTGGAGGGCCAACAGACTGTACGGGGAGGAGCTATTCGTATGTAAATAGGTGGTGGGGAAAAAGGAAGAGAGAAGAGCTAGGAGAGAGGAGGAGGCCATAACAGAAAAAAGCATGAGGGAAAGGATTAACACTTCTTGGATATCGTCAGGTGAACCCGGGTTCATTTCCAATCTAATTATTTTTACTTTCGGGAGGAAGGAATACGGGAGAGGTCTTGACAGGCCAGCTCAAGGAACAGTTAATCAGTATGTTTCCTGGAACAAGAGATATGGTCAGCGCCTCATTCCCCACTACAGACTGAGCTCAACGCTACCATACAAATAAGATTTAAAAGACTATAAATCCATAGTTTTTTTTGTTGTGTTTTTATTAATATTATTATTATAAAATATTAATATTAATAATGTATGTTTTCAAGTGGTTGTATCGTGATTTGTGTGGGGAGGGAATGTGCTGCAGCGCAATATTATGTGTATAAGGTTTTTTGTTGTTATTACAGTGATCATGTGTATTGTCTTCCAATAATAATTTTTTCTTGACCCTGCTTTCATTGGTGTGTCTCAATAATTGAAGTGGTGTAGTAGAAAAGTAGTGTTGGTCACTCGCGCCCCGGATTGTTTTTTTCTTTTTCTTTTGCTGCCTCCCAAGGAGGACAGCATGTATTATAATCGTGCCAGATCTGAGAGCGGTACAGATTATTGGTGGCCTATATGGGGAGCCAGTTTACTAATTTTCATCCACTGTATTTCATTTAGCCAGTCACAAGTACCATCAGAAATGTCGACTGAGAGCAATGAGCAGCGGTTTGCCGGCTCTTGTGCAACGCCGGAGTGAGGTGAATTGCTAGGTCACCACATTATGGTCAGAGCACAAGAAGAGGTGGAGGAGGCGGTGAGCCTGCTAGATACTTTATATATTTCGACTCCCAAGAGCCAGGGTCAGGAATCTATGGATGCCTCACTGAACTTGCAGCCCCCATGGGCACAGGTGCAGCTGGATGAGCTTCAAGTCTGCCTAGATGAAATGACTGAAGGGGTGGTAGCTCGGGAAGAAGCTCTGCATGGATACATGGATTCGGTGGTTGCCGATTTGCAGGAGTGGGTGCATGTACATCTAAGAAGTCTGGAACAAAAGCTGGTAGACTGCCTACTGCGGCGCGATCAGCAATGGGAGGTACAAAAACAGGACGCGATGAGGAGTATTGCTAGGTACTTTCAAACTCTGCGCCGATCGACGCTATTGGTTGAAGCGCGGCTGTCTTACTCCTCTACTGCTGCAGCTGCTGTACAGCTGGAGTTTCCAAAACTGGAAGCTTCCTGTAAATCGGCAGAGGTGCTTCAATTTATTTAACAAGCAGACGCGTTTTTAGAACTGCACCCATTAATGCTAGCTGAATTGATGGACTTCTTGAGTACGTCTCTACAGGGACCAGCGCGCCACTGGTGGCAGGCGGAAAAGAATAATATTAAGGACTGGGCATCTTTCCGTACAGCTTTTTTGGAAGCCTTCTTACCGGCTGACTACCAAACTGAAGTCGAAGAACAGCTCCTGGCCGCTTGGCAGGGTCCATCGCAACCCATCAGAGACTGTTTACGAATACCGTGCGCTCTGTCTAAAATGGAACCCCAATATGTCAGAAGAACACATTGTTTGACGTATTCTTGGTGCTTGTAACCCGCGGCTTACTGTAGCACTTAGGGGCACGGTGAGTTCAGTACAGTCCATGGTAAAAATCGGATCCTTGATCGAGATGGATTGGGCAGCTATGAGTAGTAAAAAAGAGACACTTCTAGCAGAGATGCACACAAGGTCAAATATCCGAAGGACAAGGACCGGTCAGTTGGGGCTGAGCTCACCATGTTAAGCGCAGTTGCCCTTACTAGTGGTACCGGTGAGTGTGCAGGACATCATCGGGGATGCTGTCATTAATACAGGGAGCACCTTTACCTTAATTAATCGCAGCTTGTGAGAAAAAATAAATTTGCCTGGCGAGCTGCTTAAGGGTGGTGGTACAGTAAAGTTCTTCTTGGCAGCCGGATGAGCATATGGGGATAATGGCAAGGTTCTGATGCAGTTTAGATTACAAAATATATCTTGGAAGTGGAGGTGTATGTCTTGGAGGAGGCATTCCTGTCTTTGCCATTGCTCCTAGGGCTGGATTCTATCGTGGCAGCCGACCTCATTTTGCACCCAAGGACTCATGAATACATAATGCCCTGGGGTTGTGTGTGCAGTTTTGAGGTAATAGGGCGTGATGAATTACACTGGCAAAAGGTAAATTACTATTTTGCAGTACCAGTTAAAGATATCAGCCCTGTTGGAGGACAACATTTGTTCTCAGCCCTGCGAGGTGCAACCTATTCTGAGGAGATGACCCATGGTATGGACGGACAAACTTGGGCGTACAGAGGTTATTCACCATAATATATACACCGTTGATGAAATCCCTGTCCGTCAGAGAGCTTACAGGGTCTCTCCTATGAAGAGAAAGGGTACCAAAGAGTGGGTTGATCGTATCCTGCTGGAAGGTATTCTGGAAACTTCTACCTCGGCCTGGGCATCCCCGCTGGTTTTGGTGCATAAGACCAATGGAACATTTTGCTTTTGTGTGGATTACCGGGGACTAAATGCCAAAACTACCAGTGATGCCTATCCTATGCTCCTGGTGCATGAAATTTTAGAATCATTAAAAAGCACAGTGGTTTTTAGCACTCTGGATTTACAATATGGATATTGGCAGGTATGCATAGGAGAAGACAGTGTGGCCAAGACTGCAGTGATCACTCATGATGGCTTATTCCAATTTCGAGTAATGCCTTTCGGCTTGAAGAATGTGGGGGCATCTTTTCAACTCCTAATGGAACAAATACTGAGGGGGCTGATTGGGAAGAACTGTTTTGTATATATTGATGATATCATTGTCTTCTCTCTGTCAATAGAAAAACACCTCTGGGACCTAAATGAAATCTTCCATCGGCTTCAGCAGGCTTGACTGACCCTAAACATCAGTAAGTGTCACCTCAGACAACCTCAACTTGCTTTCCTCGGTCATGTGGTATCAGCAAAAGATATTGGTGTGGATCCAGCAAAAATCATGGCCCTTGTGCACTACCCACCACCTTCAGACATTAAATCCTTTCAGCGTTTTTTGAGAATGGTGGGTTGGTTCCACAAGTTCATACCCAGATTAGCTGACACTGCAGACACATTACATCACCTGCTGAGGAAGGGAACCTCATGGTACTGGACTCCGGGATGCCAAAAGGCACTTGAGCAACTGAAGAAACATCTGATGGAACTACCAGTTTTGGCACAACCTATTCCACTGCTCACCTTCCAAGTCCAGACCAGCGCTAGCAATGTGGGGCTTGGGACCGTATTAACTCAGATCAAAGAGGGAGAAGAACGAGTTATTGCCTATGCATCAAGGTCTCTCCGTGACCCCGAGCTCAGCATCCGAGAAGGAGTGTCGCGCTGTCGTGTGGGCAGTGGAAAAGTGGCATCATTATCTGGAGGGATCACTATTTGAGGTGTATACAGACCACCGTGCTCTGGCCTGGGCATTTAATTGCTCGAAGATGTTCTCATGACTCACCAGGTGGGTTCTTCTCCAGCAGTTCACTTTTAAGGTTTTTTTATCGAAAGGGTTGTGGAAACGTGGTTCCAGATGCGCTATCCCGGGTTCCAGAGCCTCAGGAGGTATCTTATATAATAGCCCTGATTTGACTCGGGGATGGGGCCTTCCATTTGACATATCAGATATAGCCCGAGCCCTGGTTTGTCAGGAGGTATGGGAGAACTCTGGGTCGCTAACGGGACACATTCATTTCCAAGAGCTCCAAGGGATATTGTATCGCTGTGTGCCATCAAAACTCGGGGGAGAGAAATACCAACTAGTCGTCCCCGAGGCCCTTCTTCCAGAGTTCTTGGCTTATTTTCATGACAGCCCTTTTGGCGGTCACCTTGGCAGACTGAAGACTAAAAGAGGTATTACAGGTAACCTGGTGGCCCAATGTGAGGAAGTATGTGTGGAGACATGTGAGAAACTGTACCATATGAAAGCAGTACAAAAACCCACCTGGGCTTCCTGCAGGACAACTGCAATCAACAAATATCACTGAACCGGGAGAGATGTGGGGAATTGACCGTCCTGGTAGTAGTGGTAGATTATTTCTCTAAATGGGTGTAGCTTTATGCTTTGCCAAACTCAACAACTGAATGGCTGTGCTCCACCCTAAAAAATGAGATGTTTACCCACTGGGGGTTTCCAAAGGTCATCATTTGTGACAGAAGTCCACAATTTACCAGCTCTGAGATGGAAAGTTTCATGAAGGATTGGGGGGTAATCCATAAGAAAACCACGGCATACCATCCACAATCCAACCTCACGGAGCGAGTGAATCGAACCCTGAAAACTATGATAGCCTCCTCTGTCGGTACCCACCACCAGGACTAGGATCACAGGCTTCCAGAGTTAAGAATTGCCCTCAATTCCGCGTGGCGTGAGAGTACTGGTGAATCACCTGCTTGTTTGGCTCTCGGAAGACAGATATTAGGTCCCCTAGAGTGGCTTGTCACTCCCCCCAACTCATGATTCGTCCCAATATTGCAAGTAAGTCTTGCAGCTGGAAAATGTAAAGGATCGGGTTAAAGAGGTTGGTGCAGTCCAAGGCTAAACAAGCCCGGTTTTACAATAAGCGCCGAAAGAAGGTTAGATATTCTGAAGGGGACCGGGTTTGGCTGAGGACACACTACATCTCAAAAGCATCATCCAGATTTAAATCCAAGCTAGCGCCAAAATGGTTTGGTCCAGCCACAGTATTAAAACAATTAGGGCCCGTTAATTACCAAGTCCAATGGCAAGCTGACGGGATTGGGGGAGGGGATTGGGACTCTGTAACGGTCGACTGGAATATGTGTATGTACCTGTAAGTTTGTACCTTTTCCCATATCTGTTTTTGTGGTATGCCTTTATGCGTAGGACGGCTCTTTATACAGAGGGAGGGGAGCACCTGGCTTGGAGGGCCAACAGACTGTACGGGGAGGAGCTATCCGTATGTAAATAGGTGGCGGGAAAAAAGGAAGAGAGAAGAGCTAGGAGAGAGGAGGAGGCCATAACAGAAAAGGGCACGAGGGAAAAGATTAACACCTCTTGGATATCGTCAGGTGAACCCGGGTTCATTTCCAGTCTAATTATTTTTACTTTCGGGAGGAAGGAATACGGGAGAGGTCTTGATGGGCCAGCTCAAGGAACAGTTAATCAGTACATTTCCTGGAACAAGAGATATGGTCGGCGCCTCACTCCCCACTACAGGCTGAGCTCAATGCTACCGTACAGTTAAGATTTAAAAGACTATTAATCCATTGGTTATTTTTTTTGCGTTTTCACTTTGCTTAAATTTTTATTAATAATGTATGTTTTCAAGTGGTTGTGTCATGATTTGTGTGGGGAGGGGATGCGCTGCAACGCGATATTATGTGTATAAGGTTTTTTTTGTTGTTATTACAGTGATCATGTGTATTGTCTTCCAATAATCATTTTTTCTTGACCCTGCTTTCATTGCTGTGTCTCTATAATTGAAGTGGTGTAGTAGAAAAGTAGTGTTGGTCACTCGCACCCAAGATTATTATTATTTATTTATTTATTTTTTTTTGCTGCCTCTCAAGGAGGACAGCGCGTATTATAATCGTGCTGGAACTGAGAGCGGTGCAACCCAGGTCTGGCAGGCCAAGAAAAATACAGGAGCGGCATATGCGTAGGATTATGAAAATGGTTACAGACAACCCACAGATCACCTCCAAAGACCTGCAAGAACATCTTGCTGCAGATGGTGTATCTGTACATCGTTCTACAATTCAGCACAATTCGCACAAAGAACATCTGTATGGCAGGGTGATGAGAAAGAAGCCCTTTCTGCACTAATGCCGCAAACAGAGTCACTTGTTGTATGCAAATGCTCACTTAGACAAGCCAGATTCATTTTGGAACAAAAGTGCTTTGGACTGATGAGACAAAAATTGAGTTATTTGGTCATAACAAAAAGCGCTTTGCATGGTGGAAGAACACCACCACATTCCAAGAAAAACACCTGCTACCTACTGTCAAATTTGGTGGAGGTTCCATCATGCTGTGGGGCTGTGTGGCTAGTTCAGGGACTGGGGCCCTTGTTAAAGTCGAGGGTCGGATGAATTCAACCTAATATCAACAAATTCTTCAGGATAATGTTCAAGCATCAGTCACAAAGTTGAAGTAACGCTGGGGTTGGATATTCCAACAAGACAATGACCCAAAACACAGTTCGAAATCTACAAAGACATTCATGCAGAGGGAGAAGTACAATGCTCTGGAATGGCTGTCACAGTCCCCTGACTGAATATCATCGAAAATCTATAGGATGAATTGAAGCAGGCTGTCCATGCTCGGCAGCCATCAAATTTAACTGAACTGGAGAGATTTTGTATTGAAGAATGGTCATTAATACCTCCATCCATAATTCAGAGGCTATAGGAGGCATCTAGAGGCTGTTATATTTGCAAAAGGAGGCTCAACTAAGTATTGATGTAATATCTCTGTTGGGGTGCCCACATTTATGCTCCTGTCTAATTTTGTTATTGCTTATTTTTCTGTTAATCCAATAAACTTAATATCACTGCTGAAATACTACTGTTTCCATAAGGAATGCCATATATTAAAAGGAAGTTGCTACTTTGAAAGCTCAGCCAATGATAAACAAAAATCCAAATAATTAAGAGGGGTTCCCAAACTTTTTCATATGACTGTATTTCAGCATTTTCAACAAGTAGCAAATTAGCTTGATCTTATAAAGATACAGTTTACAAAAAAGTTTGTGAACTTTTTTTGCAGTTACCTATTCATATATATATTATATATATATATATATAATTCACTAAGGGCACGCAAGACAGTGAGCGCAAGCAAGACAGAGCGCACGCAAGACAGAAAGCCACGCCCGCCAACCAACTCTAAGACCATGGGATACACACGACAGAGCCCCACCTGCCATCTCTAATCCCACTTCCGCGTCACTGTCGCTCTCGATCAAACAGCAATAATTAGCAAACAAAGATAACTGGTAGTAACAGTGCAAAATTCACAATTGGTATGCCAGTTTGAAAAGATAAGTTTTGAGGGTAGTTTTAAAATGTGTTATTGAATCAAGCTGATGTATATGAGAGAGAAGAGAATTCCCAAATTGAGGAGCACAATGAAAGACGCTCGAGCTCCCATAGCAGAGTTTGATGTGTGGTACAGAAAGTACAGCTGCAGATGAGAATCAGAGTGAGCGAGACGAGTGTCAGTCTGTAAGAGATCAGGGAGGCTGTGAAGCTTTAAATGTTAAGAGCGGCATTTAGTATTGTATTCTGTAGTTAACAGGGAGCCAGTGAAGTTGAGAGGGAATAGGTGTAAGTATGTTCAGATTTAGAACAACAGGTTAATATTCTGGCAGCATAATTTTGAATAAATTGTAAGCGATGGATACGTTTTTGTGGGATAACAGATAGAATACCATTACAGTAATCTATACGTGAGGTGACTCGGGCATTAACCAATACTTTTGGTACTGTGTTGCGTAAGAACAGGACAAAGTCTAGAAATGTTTCGGAGATGGAAGAAAGCAGTCCAAGAAATGTTACTTGTATGGGAGGAATTATTTTATAATAACAATAATAATAAATAATAATAAATTATTATTATTATTATTAAATAACTAGCAAAATACCCATGCTTCGCAGCGGCAAAGTACTGCCTTAAAAGTTTTATTAAGAAGAAAATGAAACCCTTTTAAATTGAGGGAAAATATACCAATAATTATTTGTTAAAGATCTCTTTGTATACCACATTTTGAGTTCGGCCCTCCGGTTGTAATATGACCAAGCTGTGCGCTGAGCTTACTCTTGAGCATGCAACGTACAGTTGGTCATGTGAACAGTAATCTTGTTTCAAATCTCACAGCTTGGATTGCTGCTGTCATAATCGGTTTGAGTTTCATGGTTTGTTTCAATTACGACAGTATTTGCAGGACTTGTGTTGAAGTGACATTCGGCATCTGTCAAGCGTTGTAATCATGCAACCGGTTTCATCGATAACTTCACATCCAGCTTTTGAGAGTTTAAACATTCATAAACATCAAAGTGTCCACTACTGAAATCGTCACCTGTGAGTCTAAGATGTTTAAGAGGCACTGGCAGTTGTCGAAAGGTGTAAAATATTTGGCCATTTCGGTACACTTGAAAGCAACAACCAAACAATTTAGCGGCAGCCATCAACTCACATGCAGAACCATAGGTGAAGGGCTTAAGCATTTCACTCTTCTAGTGCTCCTGTGTAGTATAATTATCTCCTGTACTGTCATCAGTCCACACCTTGAACCTGTCCCAGTCATTCAGTACATAAGACACAATGTTCCTCCAGATATCAAGAGTGAGCCTGATATGGCCGTGCAATATGTAACACAGAGAATGGAAAAGGTAGGTGCCATCTCCGAGCATAGAAACCACTCAGTAAGTGACAGTTCTTTGATCAATGGTGATCACCTCGATAGACATGTTAATGGGGGTATGGTTAGAATGATAAAGGAAATGGGTACCTGAACAATGTAAAGTAAGTCTAAAATACCTAAACAATAACTATAATCATAATAAACAAACAATAAAACAGCGGAGAAGCTGTGGATTAAATAAAAAGGCTGTAGTTATCAGCAGGGAGACGTGAATCCCGTGGCGGAGCAAGGAAGGGAATGTAGAGACCGGAGCGACGGACGGCCTTATATAGGCAGGCAGCCAACAATGTGGGAGGCGTTGGGATGGGGGACCCAACGCCGCCTCACACGGTGACCGAGCTGCAGGCTATGGACGTATATATGTACGTAAGTAGGATTCAGTTAGCGTTGGGAACCCGCGTACCAAATTTCTTGAAGATGGGCCCTAAGTAACAAAGACCGTTGAAAAGTTCAATATGGCAGCCGACAGTGGCATCATACCATTGAAATAAGTACGTACATTGGTTTTGGTTAGTGCAGGGAAGCCGCCTACCAAATTTCGTGAAGATGGGGCCAAAAATAAAGTTCAACATGGCGGACGCTGTCGACCGTTACGCGTAGAATTTCGAAATGAAACCTGCTTAACTTTTGTAAGTAAGCTGTAAGGAATGAGCCTGTCAAATTTTAGCCTTCTACCTACACTGGAAGTTGGAGAATTAGTGACATTGGAAAATTCACAGTGGCATCATACCACTGAAATAAGTACATACATCGGTTTTGGTTAGCACAGGGAAGCCACCTACCAAATTTCGTGAAGATGGGGCCATAAATAAGAAAGTTCAACATGGCTAACATTGTCAACCGTTATGACCGTTACACGTAGAATTTCGAAATGAAACCTGATTAACTTTTGTAAGTATGCTGTAAGGAATGAGCATGCCAAATTTCAGCCTTCTACCTACACGGGAAGTTGGAGAATTAGTGACGTTGGAAAGTTCAATATGGCCGCTGACAGTGGCATCATATCATCGAAATAAGTACGTACATCGGTTTCGGTCAGCGCAGGGAAGCCGCCTACCAAATTTATCCAACATACATACAATGGGTCAATTTGAAGTCACCAGCTAACCAAGTGCACATTTGTCTGGGATGGGGAAGGAAAACTGATGTAGACATGGGTACAACAGGCAAAAACCAAACAAAGAGAGATCATGGCAAAAAACTCAAACAGAATCTACTGCCCAATTGCCTTACTATAAAAAATTATAATAATTGGAAAAAACAAATCAGTATATCAGACTAAATCTAATTCACTAGGTATGAACAAGGGCAAATTAGAAAATAAGATTTGTACATAACATTTATTTTAAATACTTTTTTCTCTTTCACTCAGATTCATTTGGTTATGGGAGGGTAGCTATGTGTGTCTATGGATTCTTTCAAATTTATCAACAATGTTAATGACCACATTTGTTTGCCTTATAAGTTTCAGTATGCATCTAACTTAAATGCTCTTAGCCCCGTTCAAGGAAAATAATCGATTTTACTGAAGAAAAAAATGTAACCATAAGCTATTACTTTTGCAGATTTCTGGAAAATAACGTATTCATAGAGTAGGGGTTCAGTATCATTGCTTAAAACCTTAGAACCTTAAATGTGTCACGTTTAATTCTTTTAGTACAAGGAAAATACAGTATACCATTATTGTGGAAATCTATACACAAACCTAAAAACTGTGTCAAATAAAATAGTCTTGTTTTTGTAATACGCAAATCAGTTTCATATTAATTTTTAATGGTGTTAAAATTCTGTAAAGAAAATCTTAGCAATCGTGGTACCTGGCTGAGCCTCTTGTTTTGCTTTCTTCTCTTTTTCAAGTCGAACAATGTCTTCAGGGTTGGTTGGATTCCCTAAGTCATCTCGAGGAACAATAAGTCCATGGAAAGGACACTGTTTTGTTTTTGAAAAGAAAAAAAGGATGATCAATAATCAGCAGTTCTACTTTTATTTATTTTTTTTTACATGATTCAAAGTGTGGAATGAATATCAAACAGTTGGTGCCAAAACAAATTCCATACACTGATACTGAAATGTATTTCATTCTTTGGGAAAAGAGACATTTATGTCTGAAATAAAAATATACTTGTATTTTAGTTAAACCTCAACTGTTCTGCTTAAACTTTCTAGGTATAGATACCTTTTCATCTTACCAAATTGAGTTATGCCTAAGAAAAAAACACCTTATGCTATATCCATTATTATTTGTCATATGGTATAATTACAGTTACTATTCAGTAATATGTATATTTTCCAATATTGTTCTCATGACCAGGTTATGTATTATAACAGCACTATTTTCATGTAAATTAACTGATTCACTTCTTAAATTAAAATACAATTCTCTTTGTAAGGATAAAAGAAAACCACATAGCTTCATCTCCCGCTGATAAACTCAATAACAAATTATAATACAAAAAGTACAGTCTTCTTCCTTTCTCTTTACAGTGTTAATTTATTCCCTTTTAGTCATTAGCTTCCTGCCAACTGTATCAGAACTGGGGAACAAAATATATGCCTTTTTCCAGTTACTTTGTGTTATGTTCTCTATACTGAAAGAAATTAATGAAATCAATAAAAATAAGTACAAACTTAAAATATGCAACCCACAATTAAAAATAACTAGCTTGTTTAGAAAGTACCATAATGTATTCCATGCCATGGCTTTGGTAAGTCATGTTTTAAATATTACTGTAATAGTACTGAATAGCACATTGCACATCAGAGTTTCAAACTCCCCTGTTTTTATATTCAGCAAATGTTAAACAAACAGTATGTGTGTTAGAAGGTAAACTGCTTTCCATTAACCATGTGTATAAACTGAAAAGTACATAACTTAAAGTCAACGATCTTGGAGTGTAATATTTAAAAAAAAAAAACCAACAACATATAAAACATTTTTTAACTGACAATTTTATTCAAAAATGCACTAAAAAGTAAAACTTTTTTTCTTGTACCAAGATTGTGTTAGTCATATGTGACTAAAAATAAAATCGTGGGACACCCATAAAATACATTTAATTCAGCTAAAATGCATACATTCACTAAAATGAAATTTCTAACCAGCCTAATTATGAAATGAAAATCTCATATCATATAAAAGTTGATTAAAGTACATAGGATAATGGTTATAATTAGAGAAACTTTCAAATTGTAAGAGTTATTTTTAAGAAATCACTTAAGTAATCTATGCATTTTAATTTAATTTTTTATCAGCAAGCATGTGAAGTCTGAAGGAAATTGGTTCAGTAAAAATGGGTAAAAAATTGATTGCAAAATTTGACCTATACAGATGGAAAGTTGAAAAAAATTGTGTTAATAAATGACCTGATTTGATGACACGCATTAAACTTGTTAATCGTAAAATGAGGACTGCATTTATGGAAGTTGTTTCATAAACCTGCTGGGTATGCATACATAGAAAAGCCAACATAATCCAAAATATTTTAAACCTATAGGCAGAAAATGGTGAAAAGAAGGAAATCTGCACTGGATTAGACGTACAGTGGAAGAAGCTATCAGTGTCGTAAAAATCTACTGATCACTGTGTTAACATACTTCATACAACTTTTATACTTATTACTTCCTCAGTATTAGCACTTAACACTTTTAATAAGAGTGAAAAAACTGAAATGTTAATCTGAGAAATTATGATTTTATTTTTATTTATGTATATTGTACTGAACAATACATGTAATAGACATAGTGTTAGTTGGAGGGCCTAGAAACTTCATATACTATACTTGTTTTGTTCAATTATAAAGTCCCAATGCAAAACATGTTAATTTCAAGCTAATAAATTAAAGTAATTATAACAACACTGTGAAAATATTTACTAAATAATAAAACTGACATTAAATTAAACTAGAACTAAAGTGCTAATTATTTCCATTTACTAAATAAAACTTGAAAATAAACAAGATGCCTAAGTAAAACGAATCAGATAAAAATGAAGCAATAAAAAATAAGTATTAACAATAAAATACACTTATATTGACTAGAAAATTATACAACTATTACTTCAGTTTAATAGCAAAGTAAATTTGAAAAGAGCTCAAAGAAGGAATGAAAGTACAGTTATCGTGTGTGTGTGTACACATATTAGACTCTAGTTGTATAAGGACACAGCAAAAACCTTTCACAACTGTACACTAAACAATACTGTGTGTGTAAAATGGCAGTTTTGTTCCAAATTGTAGTGTTAAGATGTTTACAAAGTTCAAAATTTAATTGAATAAACATAAAATTTGTTACACATGCCAAACAGTGGTCCCCAAGTATCAGCATTTTAGCAGCTCCTACGTGTGAATTAATGAAGCCAGCAGCCCTTACCACCTGCACTACAGAATAGGTAATCCACCTGAAACTAAGCAGGTTTGGATTTGGCCAGTACTTGGACGAGAGACCACCTGGTAAAAACTTAGGTTGCTTCTGGATGTGGTGTTGGTGAGGCCACCACAGGGCGTTTAAACTGTGGTCTGTGTGTGACAGGGAAAGTTGGCACCATCCTTCTGATGACACTTAAAAACCAGACTCTCTGTGGTCATAAAACATTTCTGGGCATATTTCGAAGAACAGGGCATTTCCTGATGTTCTGGCTAAATTACCCATCAGTGCCTTGTCAATTCTGGCCTTCTAATCATCCCCTATCCCTTACTGGCTCTGTGTCTCACCTCTTCACCACCTAATAGCTAATGTGTGGTGAGCATACTAGCACAAGAATGGTGGTGGCTGAAGTGGTTCCCTACTGCCTACGTAAATAGCTTTGAGTAGGTTAGAAAAGCGCTATATAAATGCAATTATTATTTTTAAGTAATTAAGAAAAAAACTACACAAAAAAGAGTATTGATTAGCACATGGTAGACACAGATAAATGAATACAGAAGGGCAAAACCCAGAATTTCAAGTATAATTTTAAAATTATTATTGTAAAATAACCTTACAATTGCTACATATACTTACTTTGACACGATCTTGGCGCTCACACAGAGAACCATTAGGCATGGGCGCTTTGCATTTGTGCTTTACAGGCTCAAATTTTCCAGCAAATGTGATATACCTTGTCTTCATCATGGCTGCAAGTTCCTTATTTTCCACTTCCTCTTCTACTTCATGTGGCACCCAGAACTGATGCTGGGAGCTAAACCTGGTATGCAGACAGAAGTGTATATCAAATACCCACTTATTTAAAGACAATTATAGTATACTGTACCTTTAAGCAGGGCAGGGTAAAGGAGGGTATTTGGGTACATATCCTGCAAGTTTTGTTTTCACTCAGAAACTGTAAAAGCTCTGAAGCAGATGAAATGCCTTTAGCGCTGATGAAATACACCACCACCATGCTTCAAATAATGAAAGATACAGATGGAACAATAGCTACAAACAAAGTACAAGTCCTATATTTCTTTCTCTGTGCAGTCGGTATTCTTGAGCTCCTACTACTAAGCCTGTAAAGCAAGGGATCAAATTAAATCAAAAATCAGCATTATTGTTATGATTAGCCTTCGGTTTATTTTTTGTAGCTTTTTCTAGACTGATTTCCAATAAGCATTAGAGCTGCCAACACTTGAACACAATCACTGCTTGAAGTGGAACCAAATTACTGGTAGTACTCTATTTACAACAATATAGTGACATTCAACCAAATAGTAAGGGTTGCCAATGAAGATTTCTGAAGAGGTGACAGTACTCAATGGTACACTAAGAAAAAGTGCAGGTAAAGTGAAACTTACATCCTTGTGCTGTCATGATAAAATGACAGTAGATCGAAGAGCTTTCTCCCGTGAAGTAATCTGAAGTAAAGCTGGTACTCCCTGGTATACTAAGGAAAAGTATAGTGAAACTTACATCGTAGCAATACAGTGACAGATGATCATATCAGGGTAAAGATTTCTGAGGAGGTGTCTGTACAAATCAGTATGCTAAAATGAGGTGCCAGTAATCTATGTTGAAACTGGAGGAGGTGCCATTATTGCATACATGTGGGTACTGGTGCCACTTCATGCAATGAATACAATTCAAATATATATGAAACGAAATCTTATTTGAAGGCAAACACTAAGATTTGATTGTAAAAAATGGTCCTTTATTTTACCTTGCAATAATTTAGGTATCATGTTCCACCAGAGATGCTATGCTGCATACTTCTGTATTTTGCACATAAATTCCATAGAATTATTAATTGTTAGTTTGTATATTTATTTATAAAACAGTAAGATTTTTCTCCAGCACCCTAAAAATACATTTTGCCTCTGATGCAGTTCCATTTCCTTCTTGAATCTGAGGTTCCCAATTTGCCGTTGTTTTATATTAAAACTACTATGCATTCATTGAAACAGCAGAAGCTGGTTTCCTCTCTCATTAAAAAAATAGGAAATAACTGTCATGTCTGATTTTACTTTTATTATCCTAACAAATTTAAAATCGACGCTTAAAAGAGCATTTTCAGGGTCAGGAAAGCTACCTCTCCCACACATCTTTTGAATACAGCTGGCTTGACACATAGTTACTAAAACAAAGGTGAAATGAAAAACATGTATTAAAATTGCATATGTTATATTTATGTTGCACCTGTAAAGGGGAAGAAAAATTCCATGTACGTTAATCCTTTATGTTATTCTTTGACCATCTGTGCCCCACTCTGAAAACTTAAGTGTTTGCCAAACAAAAAATATAATTAGCAGGGAATATTTAAAGATCATTACAATGCACATCTAGTCCATTTAGTAACTCCTTTTGTGAGATGCAAATAGACTCACCTTGCCACAATTTATAATAAATACAAATGGGCACTGACTTAACTTCCTGGATCGAGCAACTAAAGTAGCTAGTGCATTTCACATATTTAACTTCCTTAACATTAGATCCGAGCACTACTCAGTTTGCCAAAACTACACTAAAAGTGTTAGTCCTAAGTGTCACTCGGGCAACTGTACAGGTACATCTTGCTTAAGCGTTATAACCAAGAATCATTCGGGCTGTAAAACTGCTGTCAGCATAAGTCCCGAGCATTACTTTAGCAACGTTATCCTCCTACTGCTTAAGCCTATTGCAAACACTTCCATCTTTACCAAATAAAATGAAGTGTTTTATGGGTGGCCTTTAACATTTCCTTTTTACTTTAGGGGAATTAGCAAGAATTATATATTCAAAGCACCCTTTATTTAATGTATTTTTTTCATGGAAAAGAGAGAAGAATAAAAGGTGATAATTGCGAGTGCATTTGCGGTACTTAAAAATTAAGCAAAATAATGAGGCACCCTTAAAGGAAGACAGTGATTCACCCTCTGTGTAGGAGTATCCAAAGAGGTAGTTGCATTTTGTTTGGTATTTCTTTACTTGTATTTTGTGCTCTTCTTGTGTTTTATTCTGCACTTATCTGTTTTTATTCAATAAATACACAATTGTTTATGCATTTTTGCTCCTTGGAATTATTCCAGGAGCTGTAAGCAGCAAGAGGAGGCATTTTCCTCTTACTGTAGATAAAGCTGTCAATTACTGTATTTTCTAAGCTGTGGAATATGTTCAAGGCTACCATATCTTTTTGCAACTTTGATAGTTAATATGAAAGGTAGGCAACAACATGTCAAAGTCTGTACTGAGTTTGCATATTCTTGCTCTAACTGCATAAGTTTTTTCGTCAAGCTCTCCCATTTTCTTCCAACACTGGCCTTGCACAAAGTGAGTATTCAAGTGTCCAGGGTTGGTTTCTCCTTTGTGCACTACGCTGTCAAGATAGACTGTGGGCCCCCATGACTCAAAAATGCATTAAGTGACTTCACTAATAAATGGATTGATGAAAAAAAGTATATTTGTCCAGTTTACAGAGGTACATAAAATCTACTAGAAAAGTACATAAACAGTTTAAAGTCCAGCTGGCTCTCCATATTCATGGGATCTGTATTCATGGATTGCAGTATTCACAGAAGGTAACTGACGAGTTGACGTCACTTCCTCAGCATATCTAGCTCACCATTTCACAGAACCGAATTTGACAACAGCAAAACCACCCTGTGGATTACTCATAGTATTCAGTCAGTTTATTAGTGCTGTTTAAACCAACTTTGACTTGAAGTTCAGCTAGTGCAGGACAGACATTAACAGTAATGTTTGTATAATGTTTGATATTAACAAAAGGAAATTTACATACACATTGTTTTAAGTTGAACAAATTAATTGGTTCTACTCATTGAACTGTGTTATGAACCACAAAAATACCATTTTTTCAGTGGTTATTGTAAGTGTGCCATTATACAAGTATTACCTCGATGAATGGGGGGAGTTCACCGTTGATGGTTTGAGAATGCATGGTACATATCCATTAAGTGCCAGTACTCCTCAGTTAAAACAGTGAAGTGCCAAGTGCTGGTAGATACATACAGAAACAAAAATCCAATATAGTAGAAGCTGTGCAAACTGGTGGGATTCGTCCAGGAAAGCGTGACAATTATATATCGGATAAATTAATGCTTTATCTATTAATTATGGATCTGCATCTCTCTTACATAACATTAAAGAGTTTGCTGACCCTTTTAGACTACACTAGTTGGATATGCTTATGTAAAAAACATTTTAAATTGCATCTTTAAGTGAGAACCATGTTATTTCATGGATTTCAGTTTTCGCAGGTGGTACTGACATCTAACCCTCTGCAAATATGGAGACCCAACCTATATGAAAATGAGTAAACAGAAATACCACTCTGCCTTTAACTTATAATCTACAAAGTAGTATACATGGTCTAGAAGTATCAAAATGCAATTTTATATTAACTTTTTTTTTATCTAGTTTGCTTCTGCAATTCTTTTCATTAAAGCTTATTAAACAACTGAATTTGAACATTAAGTATTTGCTATTAAAGAAAATTAATTTTAAGTTTACCATACATATCCTATTACATTAAATTGTTAGCACGTTTTTAACAAGTTAATATTGACTTCCTTGTTAATATGTTCTTTGTTCACAGATATTTTATGCAACACCCAGCTCTGGATAAGGGGTCATGGATGGATGCATTTATAATTAAAGCCTTAATTTTTGACAAGATTTGTATCATAGAATTTAGCAATACAAATTTTAACCTGCATTGTGCCACAGTGTAAATTACATTAAGTGTATTTTAAAGAGAAAATGATTAAGCCAAAATATGTACTTGTCCCATGTATAACTTCTATGCAAAAATGCTTTGACTAAATTATGTTTTAGTGAAGAAAGATAAATATAATTGTGAGGTATCAAGTAATTTAATAGTGTATATTGCCCTCTGTTGGCAAAAATGCAAAATGCAGCTTAACAAGAAGAATTAAAAGCCAAACATTGTATTAAGAGGTTTATAGGTTTATTTACTTGTAATACGTTTCAAATGACAAGTTAGACATGAAATGGATTGAACATTCTTCACCCTATATTCAACAGCAGCAAGTTGTATAAAACCTTGTCATACAAGAGGCAAGTTTTAGTGTTTTCAACAGTTCACAAAGTCTTTCACCAAAAACTGTGCTTCAGTGTACATAAGGATTTTTTGCTGTTTTCAATATATTTACTTATTATCTTTCTGATAAAGGCCAGACCTATTTGAATTTGTTTTTAGAATAAGATCTGATCATTTTTTTCTCATACCAACTCAACCCCCACCATAATGGTTGCCTTCAAATTATCAAGGTGGTAATATTTATTATGGTTTTATAGGACCTAACCTTTGGAAAACTGAAAAGAGTTAACAGCTATAAAGCTGAACAGAAAGTAGTCTTATAACAGGAAACAGCTTGCTGGTGTGGGGACTTGCTTGGGTTGGTGGTGTGTTGGGGGTTGTGGACTGCCTCTGGATTTAAAATATATTCTTTAAAAAAAGTATTGTTCAGGCTGTATGGATAGCATGGTGGTGCAGTAGTCTTACTGTATAATAGCTTTAGATTCCTCAGTCAAAACTGTGTCCCAGTACTTTCTGTGTGAAGTTTGAATGCTCTCCCATGTTTGTGTGGGTATTTTCCAAATACACCTGTTTTCTTTCCAAATCTCAAAGAAACGTGTGTGAGATTAACTGTCAATTTAACTGGCTCCATAGAAATGATTGTGGCATGTGAATGAGTGTTTACTGAGATGGCCTGGCACCCTGTCCAGGGTTAGTTCCTTTCTTAAAGTGACACTAAACTAAATTCAATGGGCTAGAAAATGTCTGCACTGTACTGTTAATACGTGATGAGAGATTTGTGAAGTTGTGTATTTTTAAATAAGTTTATAAAGAAGGTAAGGCTCCGTGCCAGTCTGGGTATACGCAAAACTGTGTATGAGCAGGCAACCTGGGGTTTAATAGGGGAATTAACTGCCTATGCATCTAATTGTGCAGTTCAGTCAATTTCATTGTCAGTGCTCCAGGAATTGTGATGGCAACACCTGTACCTGATTGGAGTATAGAAAGGAGCCTGGGCAGGAAAGAGGAGTGAGAACGAGAAGGAGAGAAAATCCGGGATGTTAAATGAAATTGAAACTGGTGAAAACAGAAAGTGAGTGAGCAAGAGGGAAGCCAGTGCAGTAGACAGCAGGCAGCCAGAAGAGAGCCCCACTGAGGAGTGTGCGGCTGATGATCAAAGGGATTGAAGAGGATTACTCCAGCTGAGTAGCTTTGAAGCAGGAGTAACCACTGGGCTTTGAAGGTGCTCTTGTCAGAGAGAACATGAAAAGCTGAGGGTGTGTTGTGATGGCAGCAGTGACCAAAGCCTATGATTTTAAAGATTTTAGAGGGAAGTGTGAAAGATTTTTGCTGTTAGAACTTTTATCCTCATTTAAAATAAAACCTAATTTAAAATAATTATTAATGGTACATTAAAACCTTCATTAATCACCTATTTTAATTGCTTATTTATTTTATTTATTTATTGGGTGGACTGCAGTGCACTATTTGGACTTTTTGTGTTTGTTGAATAAAATCACAAAGCAATTTTCATCCCCTTTTGTCCGTGTGTGTCCTCCTTGCCTGGCTCATCCTTGGACATGTTATCGACAGCTCTTGGTTCAAGATGCTAAGGAGTGTGGAGCACAGCATATTATTAAAAAAAGAATAAGGTCATTTTGAATTTGATGACAACTCAAAAAAGTTGGGACTGGACCATGTTTACCACTGTGTAGCATCCCCTCTTCTTTTAACAACAGTATGTAAACATCTGGGAACTGAGAAGACCAATTGCTGGACTTTTGGGAGAGGAATGTTGTCCCATTCTTGTCTGCTACAGGATTCTAGCTGCTCAGCAGTACTGGGTCTCCTTTGTCATTTTTTCGTTTCACGATGCACCAAATATTTTCAATTGGTGAAGGGTCTGGAATGCAGGCTGGTCAATTCAGCACATCACATTTTGTGGGCCCTCAAAGCTAATAATGTACTTGCCTTGGCTTCTGATAAATAATAATTAGCACAAGTATGATGACTGCTGCCTCACAGTAAGGAAACCTCGGTTCGCTTCCCGGGTCCTCCCTGCGTGGAGTTTGCATGTTCTCCCTGTGTCTGCGTGGGTTTCCTCCGGGCGCTCCGGTTTCCTCTCACAGTCCAATGACATGCAGGTTAGGTGGATTGGCGATTCTAAATTGGCCCTAGTGTGTGCTTGGTGTGTGGGTGCGTTTGTGTGTGTCCTGCGGTGGGTTGGCACCCTGCCCAGGATTGGTTCCTGCCTTGTGCTCTGTGTTGGCTGGGATTGGCTGCAGCAGACCCCCGTGACCCTGTGTTCAGATTCAGTGGGTTGGACAATGGATGGATGGATGATGACTGTGGTGGGCTGGCGCCCTGCCCGGGAATTTGTTCCTGCCTTGCGCCCTGTATTGGCTGGGATTGGCTCCAGCAGACCCCCGTGACTCTGTGTTACGGGTTAGATAATGACTGACTGACAAGTATGATGAATTAAAATTCATCTTTAATAGACAGTTGTTGAGCTCAGCTATAGAAAATCTCTTATGAAACCTTTAATAGCCAACGATACAACAGCAGGACTAGATACTGAATTTACAAGATTTCAATAAATTAATTCAGTCTTGTAGAAAGCTATCCAATGGCTGTTGCTCACTCTAACAGGGAGGTGTTAAAATGCCAATGACTAGGCCTGGTTAATAGAAGCAGAAGGCGGATGTTTAAAGTAGAAAATCTATATAAGAAAGGGAGGTCAATAGTTTGCAGTGTATTAAGACATTGGGAAGCAAGTCATTTGGATATAAAAATGTATTCAATTCTAGAATCATATTTGTGACATATGAAAAAAGAGAAAATTATTTCACAGATGGATTAAAAGTGTCAAATTGAATCAACCAGATCTAGATCAGAAACTTGGAGAGAGTGGAAGATGCAAGAGAAATATGCTGACTGATCAAGTGAGGATCTTTATCTAAATGTGGGTCAATAAAAAAATACCAATATTGCATCAATACCAATAAGAAGTTTAGAACCATCAAACACTAAAATGTTTTAAAGTCTTTCTGTTTGGCATCTGCATATAAATCAAGAAGCAAATTAGTTTCCTGTCACCTAGCACTGCCAGAGTGTAGCAGAATGTTCCTTATCATCTCTACTGTAGCCAATAATCTTGAGCTGTAACAACCAGTAAACTAAAATCATGATGCTGCTTGTAAAAGTAGATGTTGAAGCAATAGGATGTTGTCTAGAGGCATTGTGCTGTGCATCTTTGGAAGTCAGACACATTTCTTGGAAAAAGATCATCAACACTTGATCTGTTCTGAGCAGCAGACGGTTACCCCTAGTATTATGATTACTCAGTATAGCCACATCTCAAAACCCAGTAAACAGTTACCAATAACATCAATGAACCCTGTCCTGAGGCAGTTCCAGGGAAAGTGCAAGACAGAGACTTCATCTTCCTGGTATTTGGCAGAATACCAAGTATTCTAAGATTGGTTATAATTACAAGCTGGAATGGAAGTGAATTCTTTTACTTTATTACTAATGGTACAGGGACAGAAAAATTAAATGGCAACATGGAGCACCTGCTGTGGAGCCATTCCTCAGCAAGCATTTTAAAATGTAAGTAATTCCATACTTTTGCAACTGATTACATCATTAATAAAAAGCAATGTTTTTCTATGGGGATACAAATTCCCAAAATGAGAAGGTCAAACGGTATTCTCCAGAAAGCATACTGCTTAGAGATTTAACTTACTTAAGTATTCTACCTGCTGTAGGTTGATCTTCTCCCCAGTAGTAGAGATCTAGCCCAAATGGAATGACTGGTGCTGCAGACTCCTGATCCTGTTTTTTTGACTCAGTGCTGGCTTTTGGTGAAGAAAGTATTGACTCAGATGCTTTAGACATGCTTGAAATTAGGAAAAATGAAAAATAAATAAATAATATTAATACATTGCTGTTCAACATTTAACCATGTTTGTCAAGGTAACACTATCTTTTCAGAAATGTAGTTTTTGCAGATAAACCTGGCTGGTGTAATCTGTATAATTTATTTATTGCAGTGGTACTGGTTTCAGTTTTTAGTTAGAAAGAGGTTAAAATATAAGATGGATACCTAGAATCAAAAGGCAGGTAAGAGACACTTAGTTACAATACACTTAGAACTACTACCCAAATAATATACAGTACAGTATATATTTTTTTCTTTTAGCTTTATCCATCTTATGCTGCTAAATGTTTTGTTTCACTGATACGGCTGCCAAATCATTCTAAATAAACAGAAACTATTTTATAGTGCATTTTACAAAAAAAGTTTTCTATAATTCATAAAACTTTATATTTTTAAGACTTAGACATAGGTTGATGCAATATTGTGGTGTTGTTTTCTATTAAATTTATTTCAAAGACCTTGTGCAAGGCCTGAACACATTTTTCACTTGTTCAACTTTTCATTCAGTGCCTTTTATTTGGCAAAGCATCTCTGAAGATGAAATATGCTGTGGCGCTATGCCACATTCTCTTTGCTATATCAGTACTCACCAGCAGGTGAAGCTCAAAGGCCTGTTGATAAATTTTAATCATATTCCGATTAGTTGTGAGAACTTCATTTGCCAGTTACTTAACAATTGTAAAAAACTAAAAGGTTATGTTTTTGACTTGAATTGCTATTAAGAATATACAGTATAACTTTTTTTTTTAAATACTAGACTTTTCTCTAAAATATTTACAGTTATAATGTGCTCATTAAATTCAGAAAAAAAATATGCATCTCTTAAGAAAGGGCCCATGCTCAATGTTAATGTCAATGTTACAGCCAATAATATGACAGCCTGCATAATGGTAATCTTTTACACCACTGGAATTCATCCATCCATCATCCAACCTGCTATATCCTAACTACAGGGTCAGGGGGGTCAGCTGGAGCCAATCCCAGCCAACACAGGGTGCAAGGCTGGAAACAAACCCTGGGCAGGGCACCAGCCCACCGCAGGGCCCACTGGAATTCAGTTTATGTAAATAACTATTACTATTTAGCTCCAGATTCTGTCTAAATTTTTACGGTTTATAGACTTCTCCCACAACTTTAGTACATTCTTAAATTATAAGCCACAATTCAGGCTCACTATAAAGGCAGACTAGATAGACAGATGGAATAGGTAGTGGCATGCAAACGTTTTTAGGCACCCTTGCTTAAAATGTCTGTTACTGTGAATAGTTAAGTGAGCAGAAGATGAGCTGATCACCAAAAGGCATAAAGTTGAAGATGACACATTTTGCTTCAGCATTTTATGCATAATTAGTGTAATGTTTTGTTTTGTACAACTGTACAGTGAAAAAAGCAAAGGAGCACCATGCAAAAGTTTGGGCACCCCAAGATATATGAGGTCTCAGATAACTTTTACTAAGGTCTCAGGACTTAATTAGCTCATTATGGCTATGGCCTGTTTACAGTAATCATTAGGAAACCCCAGGTGACAGAAATTGCAAAACTGTACAAATTCTCAGACTCCTCCAACCTTGTCTCAACAATCAGCAGCCTTGGGCTTCTCTAAGCACCTGCCTAGCACTCTGAAAAATAAAATAATTGATGATCACAAAGCAAGTGAAAGCTATAAGAAGATAGCAAAGCATTTTTGGATGTAGCTGTTATGTTATTAAGAAAAGAAATGGCAGTTAATAGGAATAGTGGAGGTCAAGGGGAGGTATGGAAGACCAAGAAAAGTTTCTGAAAGAACTGTTCGTTGGATTGCCAAGGCAAATAAAAAAATCCCCCATTTGACTGCAGAAGACCTTCAGGAAGATTTAGCAGACTCTATAGTGGTGGTGTCCTCCTGTGCAACAACAACCTGAACAAATATGACCTTCATGACAGAGCCAGAAGAAGAAAACTTTTCCTAGTGTCCTAACCAAAAAAGTCAGCACCTGAAGTTTGCAAATGAACATCTAAACAAGCCTGATGCATTTTGGTAACAAGTTCTGTGAACTGGTGAAGTCAAAAATTGAACTGTACAAAAGTATGTTTGGAGAAAAAAGGAAAATTCAAGTAAAAGAATAACTCTCCAACTACTAATAAGCATGGGGATGGATTGATCACACTGTGGGCTTGTATTGCAGCCAGTGGCAAAAGGAACACAAGCAGATGGTTTTGCCATAGCCCTAACAGTCCCTCGACCTAAACATCATTGAAAATCTATGGACAGATCTTAAAAGTGAAGTGCATGCAAGATGGCCCAAGATTCTTGGAGAATTAGAAGCCTTCTTGCAAGGAAGAATGTGTGAAAATACACCAAGAAAGAACTGAAAGAGTCTTAGTTGACTACAAAAAAGCATTTACAAGCTGTGATACTTGCCAAAGTGGGTATTACTAAGTACTGACTATGTTGGGTGCCAACATTTTTGCTTCAGGCTCTTTTAATTTTTTTGGTATTTTGTACCTTCGAATAACGGAAATAAAAATGTAATCTTGCTTGAAATGCCATCTTTAACTTTATTTTTTGGTGTTCAGTTCATCATCTACTCACATAAACCATTCAAAGTAATAGACATTTTAGCAAGGGTGCCCAAACATTTGCATGCCACTGTAGATAGATATGACAAGTTTCAAACCTTAACAGAAAAAAAATTCTTTACATGGATAATTCATGTTAGGAGTTACAAAAATGTCTATCATGTATTCTTTGCTCTTCTTACACACAACAGCTCACCGATGACCAAGTTATGGATTGAGAAAACCTGTTTAATAAATATATTCAACTATACTAAATAATTTTGAGTTGCAAAAGTTATAAAAGAAAATAAGTCATACATATATGTAAAAAGTTTAGGGAATATTTTAAATTATATTTCAGATACAAACATAGAGATCTTAAAATTAGATTTTTACTTAACCCTAATTTCCAAAGTGCCACATTAATTACTGAAAAAGTACCTATTACTATTTTTTGCTAATTAGGCATTCAGAATAAGGGTGTCATAAAATATTACATCATCACTAAATTTGGAGAGTAAAGACACAGTTAAGTTTCACTTGAGATTCTGCCGTTGTAGATCATTCAAGAACTACTTTTTTTAATACATTTTTTATTTTATAATTCTAAATTATTTAAAAGTATATTTTGCATTTGTGGCTGTCCAATTTGTAGACAGACAGGCCAGAGGAACAGAGAGATAGGAAGCATATGAAGCTTGAGAATCAGTACAGAAATGTGGGTACCTCACAAATCCTTAGGAAAACTATCCTGAGTAGGAGGGCCAAGAAAAGCATCAAGTGTTTGTTGTTTTTGCTGTTATTTTGTATTTTGATTTACTCCTTATTCCCTGCTTCACAGTATGATTTAATAGCAAAAATGGAGACAAAAAACAGCAAGCAACCCTGGAATTTATTCTTGGTTTGCGGATGCTTTTAGAGTACCTTGTGTCTTCCCCAATAAAGTTTGTACTTTTCTTAATGTTGTGTTGTTTCTGGTGTGTTTGCCTTAGTGCACAGTGATAACTGTTTTTGGGAATAGCATTGATTTTTTCTTAATATTCTGTATATATAGTCTAGGATTGCATTTTTTTTTTACTTTATCTCACTTTCCATAAACCTGTATATGGATGATGATTGCCAGATACTTTCATTAGTATTTTATGTAATTATTTTTCTGTATGGATGCCCAATTTCTTGAATTATATATTGCACATTTTTCTTTAACACATGATGTTTGACTTAATACTTAACATAAATTTTATTTGTACAGTTGCATTAGAAAACCACCTCTACTGGCATAATAATTAAGCATTAAGAAATCTGGAAGTTTCAAGACATTTCGATTAATTTATTTAAAAAGGAGTATGAGCTACCTTCAAAACTGTGACATTCACATGTTTATCTGGTTTAATAACAGAACAGTGAATGCTGCACACATTTTTTTTCTAGAAAAAATATACTTAAAGAGAGCAAAATTATAAGGTAACAACCAAATGATAAAATGTGATTTAACAAATTACAAATACATAAGTCTTTGTATGGCAAGTTTTATGCAAACATCAATAAGGTACTTAACTGCTGACTTTATAGTTACATTTACAGAAGTCCACTAATGGACCAGTACTAAACCAATAAAATAAGAGTGAAAAAAATTATGGAAAAATTGTTTAATTTTTGTAAACACATAGACCATATGGTATGAAAACAGTATATGGTTATATACAAGTGATATTCAAACTACAGTATGTTTTGATAAAATCCCTGTTTAGTCCTGGAATAAAAAGAAAATCTAACGTAGGATATCTTTTCTGTAACCATCTAACATTTCAATAAAGTCAACTACTAACATTAAAATCAGTATAGCTTAAGTGGAGGTCAACATTTTAATAAGCTGTGGTTAAATACCTCAGATCATCAATGCTTGCTTAATGCCGAGAAATAAAATCAGATTTTAAGGTCTTAAATATATCCAAATATTGACCAGACTAAGGAACTGTTTGTGATAGGGCATCAAAAAAGGAGACAGGTGTTCCTTATGGAGTAAAAAAATTCTAATTAAAAATGGTAAGTGTTTATGCAGGTGCAGTGGCCTTGAGAGAGTAGTTTACCAAATCCTCTCCCAATCCTGTGGATTACCTTGAAGAAAGGGAAGATTGCAGTTTGTTCCTAAAGATCTTTAATGTGGCTGCAGCACAAGTTGGATCCATCTCTTCACTGTTATCCCTCCTCTTTGGTCGTGGTGGGGGGTCAGGAGCAGCTGTCTGCATTACCACTTTTTGAGAAGGTTCAAGGCCTGAAAAGCAAGTCACAAGTGAATGACATCAACGTATCAACTAAAAACTTTTTTTGGGGAAAAAAAAGTTAGAAATCACATTTTACATACAAGTTCTGATACAAACAAATTCACCAGAAAGACAAAACGTGCTTTCAAAGAATCAAGAGTTTTCAAAAAATAATTTATACATTTTATTGATTTATTTCTCTGAACCCACAATTTTTTTTTAAATACAGGTACAATTCCATTACAATGAACTCCCAAGGACCTAAAAAATATTTTGTTGTAACAAAAATGTTGTTGTAATGAGATTCTGTATTTGTTACTATAGTGCTTTCTTTAATGCCCATGCATTTGCAATCATTTCAATAGCTTCTTTCATGTTAATTTTAATCTCCTCCTACCTACAATTTATGCTGACGAGAACTTTTCTCAGCACTTCCTTGTGATAATATGCTTTTAGGGTGCGAATGATGCCCAAATCCAATGGCTGAAGCACTGCTGTGCATCCTTTTCTTCTTATTGTGAGGTTTCTGAACTCTTTTTGAGTTTTATGATTTGGAAAATGTAGTCCTTATTAATTACATACCTCAAAAAGCACATATAACTGGTCAGTATTACAGGGATTTGCTTGAATTTTTACAGCAGTCAGTAAAGGGAAAGTGGTGAGGAAAGTGGTTGACCATTTCTCCATCTTTTTTTAAACCACCACTAAATCCTGCATGGGTTGTAGAGGCTGCTCTGTAAGATTGTAGATTCAAACAGATGCACTCCCACCCCACTTTCCAGACCTGGCCCCATTTGACTTCCATCTATTCTCCAACATGGAAGCCTACTTCTGTCAGCTGCACTATGCCAGTGAAAATGACATCAATATATCTATAGATGAGTGAATACAGAAGTAAGGAAAAAACTGTGTGGCAAAGAAAAGCTTTGTGACTACAATAAACAAGTATATTAGTATTCATTAGGATTAAGTTGAAAAATAAAACTATTAGTCTTAAGAGAAATACAAGTAATATATCAGACTCAAAACATTAGGTTTACCCTTCACATTTTTAAGAAATACACACACACACGTCAATAACAGTAGCCAATTAGCAATGTGACATATGGGTAAAAAAAACACAATCTGATGGTGTGAGCAGTGGCTTTTTATAATGACATGGAAATCACCAAAAAAATCTTAAAATACAACAGTTCAAGAACAGTATTAAAGATATCTCAACTTCAACATGAAATACTCAACACTGAAATCATAAATGCAAATGAATGTTCATAACATTTCAATTTTGTTCAAAGTGCTACAGTAAATCATATTGTACCTAAGCAATCAATGTGATTCATGATAATTATGATGACTACTCCAAAATAGTGAGATGTACAGGTTCACACATCCCTGAAGCCTAGCACATTTTTATTTGAAAACAGCAGTATTAGATCGAGGGGAGCATGAACGCAAACGACAGAATAATTCAATAAATAAAACAAAAAAAAAAAAACACGCTAACTTTTACAAGTACAACAAGTTTACACCGGCTGTTACAGACTCAAATCATAGTCACAATCATTAAAAGTAGCAATAAGAGCAGCTCACTACTCAAAATGTTAATTCCCGGAAGGGGCCAGGATTGAACCTGCAACCTCTTGATTATGAGTCAGCAATTCTTACCGCTGTACCACAAAGGTGGTCGGTGTGAGCATCGTACCCTAACCCAATTTATTTTTCTTCAGTTATATTCTTGAATAAAAGCACACTCTTTGTTATATGTGTACCTTTTGTGAACGTGTTTATTTGATACTTGGACTTCAGTTTTCACATATTATACACTTCATGTCAAAATTTTGTCATTAGTACTAAAACATGAAAAAAGTTTGTGTTTAGGTATGTGTTCAACATTTCTTGCATTTTTTTGTATTTCATGTCATCCTACACTTACATAAATTGTTGTTGACACTGAACACACATTAAATGTATGTAATTCCAAATAAAAATATAGTATTTATCTTATACAACTCCAGGCACCTCACATTGAGATAAACAAGGCTTGAGCTGGAAGAGCCTTTTGCCCGAGTTGACCTCCGTTGGTAGGGGGGATGGGACGGCAGTCTGTTTGCTGCTTGTGCTGATCGACACATATGCCAAAAAAAAAAAAAAAAAAAAGACACTGATGGAAAGGTGCAAAGGGATTTAAGGTGGGCTGGGATTATGAGTTTTTTGTAGGCTTCAGGGATTCTAATGTTATACTGTGTCATTAAAAAAAAACCAAATCAACCATTGGGCCGCATAAAAATGTCAATGGTGTTAAAGATTCAACCCAGAACTTAAAAGTTTTGGCTGCACATACACAGACATAAGCAAAATTATGCTGAGAAGACTTTAGGGTCCAAGGGTGTGCCCAAGCAGCCTGAAAACAGGCTAGCAACACCAGGCACAAAGAAAATATCACATACTGCAAAAACAATTATCTTTCTGGATAATATATTGCAAATCATGAAAAAATGGAAACATTGAATTATGATGATTAAGTTGACTTTGCTATAAACATTTTAATAATACAGTATACGAGATGTGGCAGAAAAGTAATGAGACTGGCAACACTGCGCTGTTGTCCTTGATACAGCACGTGTATCAGTACCCTCCCATAGCTCAGTGCGAGTTTCAACTCCTTCCGTTAACTACGTGATTTTTGTGACTGCTATTAGCGAAGTTGCGTTTTTGGTTGTGCTTCACGCAAAATGGAACAGCGGAACTTGGAGCAACGTTGTGCCATTAAATGGCAAGTGTGACGTTTGAAAAGTTAAAACAGGCCTATGGGGAACATTCTTTATCCCGAGCTCAAGTTTTTCGCTGGCACAAATCATTTTTGGAAGGCAGAAAACACGTTGAAGATGAACACCGTTTAGGGAGGCCTTCAACTTCGAAAACTAATGAAAACATCGAACGTGTAAACACTCTTGTGAGATCAGACCGTCATTTAACATTAAGAATGTTGAGTGAACAATTCAATTTGAACAGATTTACCGTTCATCAAATTTTGACTGAACATTTGCACATGCGAAAGGTCTGTGCCAAAATGGTGCAGAAAAACTGCCCTCTCCATAACAGAATTTTTGACCTCAAAAGGCATTCCTGTGGTTCCCCAGCCCCCTTATTCACCTGACCTCAGTCCGTGTGACTTTTTCCTATTTCCTAAACTGAAAAATGTCCTCAGAGGACGTCATTTCGGGACTTTAGAAAACATCCAAAAGAGTGTAACGGACATGCTGAAGACCATACCGGTTGAAGACTTCCAGCGCTACCAACAGTGGGAACAACGTCTCAATCGGTGTGTAGCTGCCCAAGGGAACTACTTTGAAGGGGATAACATTGATGTTTGAAAAAAATAAAAACTGGTAAATAAAAAATCAGTCTTCATTACTTTTCTGCCACACCTCGTATGTCATACTATTTAGCGGAGTTTACTACTTATTTAATTTGGCATTACAGTGCCATCTGCTAGGAGACTGGGGTTAGGTGGGTGGGATTGGCATGGCAGGTCTGCACTTGCTTTGAATGCAGAGATCCCACTAGTCACAAGTAGGACTGTGTGATATGTATCGTCTTATGATAATATCTTAACTGTTGTTTTAATGATATACTAGGGGGCTTTGCTCACCAACCCCTGTGTTTGGTTTTCCAGATACAGACTTTTAAGATTTTTTTCTTTGAATTGTTGCAATTTCAATAGTTTCACTTTTATTTCAGAACTTCTGTAAAAACAATATTTGGAATCTTTCGAGTCCCAATATGTTGAATCTTTTAAATGAGGTCAGTGAGACATGTGTTTAATGACTTTGTACCATAATTTAGGATAGGTTTCTCTATTTGGAATTTCAGCACAGACAAAACGATCTACATCATCAGCAGTTAATCATTTTTTTTCCAAAGTAACCAATAAATGCATGTGAGGTAAATCACGTTTTTGAAATTCTCTGACTTAAACTTCAAAGCCTTACAATATTTACATACTTCTGACATATCACTTATGTCCATATATTCAATCTCTATTCGCTTTTTCGTTATTTCTCGGAGTAATAATTTCCTTTTTTTAGTGTTAATGTGACGTTTACTTTCTTTGTTTTGACACTGTCGTTTTTTCCAGCTTTCATATTCTGTATCTTGCTCTGCATTTCTTTCGTGCCTGCTTTTTTTTGTCTTTTGAATTCCAGTTTTCATTATCTCTAACCTGCTCTGCATGTGTTTGGCCCCCTTCTTTTTTAACCTCTTTATGATGTTTTACTTTGTTTTCTACTTTGTCTTTTATTTCTGACCTCGCTTTGTCCTGCTTTTTTTTCCCCCAATGACACCTGGTCCATGGTGATTATTTTCCCTTTATCAAGTAATAATTTCTGTTTGTTTGTGCTACTGCGATCTTTACTTTCTTTTTTTCATACTTTCTAAGTTTCCTACTTTCATATTCTTTAACTTTCTCCGCATGTGTATCACGCTTTTTTTTTTTTTGAGCCTTTCGAATTCCACTGCTTTCATAATCTCTAACCTGCTCTGCATGTTTATAGCGCCAAAGTTTGTGAACGTCTGTATAAAATTCTACTTTGTCTTTTATTCTCTGTCTTTTAATTCTGAGCCCAATTAGACGTGCTTTTTTTTTTTTTTAATTCAGCTTGTTCCGGGCTGATAATTACTTTCCTTATTTTCTGAATTTACACCTAGATTATTCATTTTTGCTCTTTTTTCTCTCCAACGCTTTTGAGTCTCTTTTCTCCATGCTGCTTTCTTCTTTGCTTAATCGTCGAACGTTTAATTTATAACGTTTTGTCCTTGTATGATTTATATGCGCTGAGAGCCCTGGATCTTTGTGTGCTCAAAGCCTTTACATGATTGATTGCTTTGCTGTCCGTGGTCTTATTTGATATTAGTTGTAAGTGGGGCATGTCTGTCTGACAGAACTTTGGATTTTTACATTATGGTACAGTATGTTAGATTTTTGTTCTTGCTTGTATGCTACACAATTCACCTTACAGCAGAGCAGTTTATTTATCCACACTGTAATGTCCATGCCCTGTATTTCCAGTTATGATTAGTATTTTATTCTATATGGATTCATATCTTGTTTATATTAAGGGCAAGTGTACGTTTAAATTGCTCTCATTATAATAGTTTTGTTGGCCTTAGTGAAATGCTTTATTCATGCTTGAACTTTTTGACCTCAGTAATACTTTGACTGGTGATTTTAATGTTTTTGTGTTATTTTCTTCAGTTTTAAGACAGACCTGCTTTCCTTAATTGTTGTTTCCATTAATTTCATTAGTAAGCTACAATTAATATTCTATTCTCAAGACCAAGCTAGCTCAATAAGACTTTTACAAACATGTTTTTAAAGAATGCAAAACGTCATCTAATTGTTGTTATTGTCAAAGTACCAGAAAATACTGACATATAATTTTTTGCCAATATCACATACCCCTACTCGTGATTACTAATAATCTGGTAGTTTTTTGCTGGAACTAAACAAGAAGAAAAGTGACTGTACAGGATGCCTTTCATTTTTCTAATTTGGATTCTCTCACAATCTTGTTTGCATCATGTACAATTTATACGGCGCTACATTTGATACTAGTAGCCAGACTGCATACCTTGAATGCCTCATCTGCCTGCATGTTATGTGCATTCCACAATACCTGACCAATTCTGAATTAGTGTCATGCATTCTCAAACAGCTGATCCACTGCAGAGTTGTAGTTGAATTTAACAAGAGTGGCTGTTATCCAGCATTTGTTATCGTCACAGTTTTCCCCATCTTTAATTTATGCTGCCCATTTTCCATGTGAAATGCTGTATCTTCAGTGTGTAGTTCTGTATCCTCTGTAACAGGCTGAGCATCATCATTGGCTGCTTACATCCATGAGAGATACTTCATCATAAATCCAACTTCCATCATATTCCTTATCTCTATAGTCTTGATCATTTGACTCTATAAGTTCTGAATTATGAACTATATTACTCTAAAATCCCTATGAACTGACCTTTCTACGGTTTGACTGATGCTCCAAACATATGTACAACACCATGTGACAAGTACTGCTGTAGCCCAAATACTAGGGTCTTTTTACTTAGGTAATTCATGCTCTTGTAATACAGTTCACATTCTTTGTCATAGTCTTATTTAAAAAAACAAAAAAAAAAAACAAACAAACAATGGCACATATGCTGTGGCAGCTTTATGAAACCCAGGAGCAAAGGGGAAAAATGACAAAGAAAATGAGGTAACCAAAAGACAAACCAAAGATATGGCAATGGAGAGGGATAAGGAAAACAAATGAATTGACTACAATAAGTATGAAATCACTGAGCACTATAAAAAAGTATTATGGTGATTTACAAAACAGTGAAATATAAGAAAGTGATACAGATGACTAGGATATTTTAGATGTTCAAGGAATAAAATGTAAGGAAAATGAGGAATGATGGTGAATTAAAGATGATAAAAGATTACATGGATAGATACACACTCAAAATGAATGAGGACAGCAAAATTAACAAATGAAAAACATGGTAGAAAAGGGTGAATATTTTTAAAGAAACCCAACTGAAAGGATGAACATAGAAATATGTGGTGAGCCACGATAAGGTAATGGAAAGCACAGTAAATGTATGGTAGAACGTTGAAATCAAACCTAGTTGGGATAGGACTCCAAAAGTCAAGGTAAAGTCAACTTAAAAGAACTAAAAACTTCTAACTAGGCAGTCACAATAAGGCATTACACAGGCATACTGCTGTTAGTATAGAGGAGCCCCAGTAGTGTCTCTTGACACAATTCTGCTGAAAGTCCTCAGTGTTAGTGTGTCAGAGAGTGTGTCAGGATGTGCCTCTAATGATACTTTGTTTTGTTTAATTTGATTCTTCGCTACTACTTTCAGTGGGTCCAGAGTGCATCCAACAATTAAGCCTGCCTTTTTAATTAGCCTGTTGATACAGTGACCTCTCCTGAAGCGATGTTACTGGCCAAATACACCACAGTGTAGAAAATTGCATTAGCCATCACAGAATTATACAAGATGTGAAGGAAGTCACTTCCCACATTAAAATAAAAAAAAAAGAAAGAAATCTCCTAAGAAAAAGAGCCTGCTCTGCCCTTTTTATATAGTTCCTCTGAGTTACGAGACCAGTTCACCCTGACATTGATCCCAAGTACCACCTCTACACCCACTCCCTGAATAGTGACCAGATATAGAGGACTTTTGGTGCAGTGAAAGTCAATAACCAGTCCTTTGGTTTTGCTGATGTTAAGATGCAGACAATTCTGTCTGCACCAAGAAACAAAGTTCTCCACCCTGACTCCTATATTAAGTTCCGTCCCCTTTATCAATACGACTCCATAAGTGCAGAACTATCTATATATATAATTCACTAAGGCAAGACAACCATGAAAAGCACGCCGGAAGGGGCGTGGATTCACTAAGCCGACAAGTGAGACACCTATGGCGCACGAAGGAAGGAGCCACGCCCACCAACTCCATTGGATACGGCGACAACTCGCAGGGCCACGCCCACCAAGTCGGACGTGAGGACACAGAAAAAGTGGCGTCATTTATATTCGTCTGTCAAGGAGGCCACATGCGGTGCAGGGCAGGTTAATGTCATGCACCTCCGAGCTACGTTGACTGTTCATAGAGGCGAGTTTCTCGCGGAGGTGAATCGCCATATGCAGCAGGTGAGGGGTATCTCATGGGATCTTTAAAACAATCCTTTACAACTGAGGTTAAAACACAATGAAGTAAGCAGTCTTTAAAAACCGATTTTTCGGTTACAACGCATGACCGCTTGCACAATAGCAAACTGTTTTACACACTACATACAGATTCGCATCCGCGACAAACATGCGTCTTCTTAGATGCTCCTGCAGGAACACGGAAGACGTTTTCCTACCCACCAACACTCCTTTTCACCGCCCGCCCCTCGCTCTCTAGGCATTCACACTGCCTGCCCATGTGCCCGGACGCAAAAACTCACCGACCACCCAGTTAGCCTCTTTCGTCTTTGCTAGGAGTCCACATGCACGCCTAAGCCACGCTGACTTTTCATTATTCTTTTTGGTTTCGACACCATGAAAACCATGCGAAAGGAACAACGAAGCCCCGCCCAGAAACTCTACCCCTCCTCCCACGTGCTCAGGAACGCACCTCAGACCACTGCCCGCCAAATCAAACAGCTCATCAAACACATACTCACTCGCATTGGTCTGTGCTCCGGTCCAAACTCAGCTGTGAGCCACGTTGACTATTCTTTTGCCCTCCATGGCTGCCGCTTCAAATGTATTTCATGGAAACAACAATTCTTTCAATGTTATGGAAATTCCTGCTTCAGGTAATTGTTTCTGTCAGTCGGGTTTTTTTTGAAGAAATGTCATTGACGAAACTGTTGCTCTCAAACTTCGTGACATGGCTCTTAGCTTTGTTTGCCAACATTGGGATAACTTCGTGACGTGGTGTCCGTTGTTCTTAGTCACAGAGGCATTGTTATACAGTCTGCTCAACAATACGCTGATTACATGAATACGTCCAGACTCTATGGTGCAGCGTGTCAAACGGTTTGCGAGGGGTATCCCATGGGATCCTTAAAACAATCCTTTACAACTGAGGTTAAAACACAATGAAGTAAGCAGTCTTTAAAACTAAGTTTTCGTTACGACGCCCACCACGTGCTCCATGGCAAACTGTTTTACACGCTACATACAGCAATTCGATCCGCGACAAACATGCGCCTTCTTAGATGCTCCTGCACTTTGTTCACACACCCCTCCCACCTTGTACTACCGTGGTCAGGTGTCTTGGTGGATTATATATAGAAAGGCAGCCGAAACCGCACAGAGCAATGAAAAGTCTACAGTTCCATCTTTTCATTCACTTTCTGTTGTATCCTCAAACCCTCCCTTTTAGACAACGGTGTCTTTCCAGAAGTGTTTAGCATTCAATAAATAATTATGCATGACATTGACCGTGTGTCTACCCGGCGGGTAAGCCGTTGAGCCCCATTCGGCTGCAAACCGTGGAATTCCCACTAAGTGCAACTCATACGCCCCAGGGCCGATCCTGGCGACGGGCAAAACGCCCCGCGACGTGCGGCCAAACTCAAAGGCGGCCGTTGAGGAGACGCAGCAGCCGGCGACGCTGCGACCGGGCGGCTGTCCGCCTTTGAATTTTAAAGTCTGAGCGCGCCGACGACTATAGCAGCGGCGCGCTTGCAGTGAGCAAAGTTTGACAAAGTGCGTATTGTAGTCGATGCGTTGATGCCTATTAGGGACTCCACATACATAGCGATTTGCTCGCGCGAGCGGCGCAAAGCCTTTGATGGTCGCCGCTCATCGCGACGCTCTGTCTGAACGGTTCCATTGCTTACCATGTGTTTACGCACGCCTCTAAATGTGTGTAGTCCCTTAGTCAACGCTCAACTTGCATATTTCATAGTTGCGCGCGGCGATAGATTTCATGTGAGACGCGACGCTCCTCAACGGGATTGCGAGTCAAGAGAAGCGGCAAAGACAGCGGAGCTGCGGCGATCTCTGAATTGACTGTCACTGTGTGCAGAGCTGCCTGTCGCTAGAACGATTAAATAAACCGCTTTCTAATCTAGGCTGGTTTGATTTGAAATTAATCGCTTGAAATTAAATTTTATTTATACATCCCGACTCTAACCCTAACACCGTCATAATCCTGTTTGAAGTAGTACATGTAATAGTAATATCTGTCATATCATAATAGAAAATAGGTACATTGGGCGGCGAAACCACATTCGCACAAAGGCGGCCGTCTACCCCGGATCGGTCCTGACGCTCCCACTGGTTGCGTCGCGACAAACGTGCGTCTTCTTAGGGCTCATTTATACTTCACGCTCAGAACGCGTGCGCGCCCCAAGATCATGGCTGCCACGCTGCTCCCAGCGCTCATTTCACGCGCCCTCTGAGCAGGTCCTCAGAAATTAACGCGACGCTGCGGCGCGAGTTGCAGTACCAGCAAAAGTCGGGGCGCAGTGTGCTAAAAGTCGGAACGCGACGCCAGAGTCTCTGTTTACTATCTACATGTGACAGCAAGCCTCTATGGAGATCCTTCGGGATGGATGCGCGCTTTGCTGTTTGATGAATGGTTCAAAGTGTTGAAGCAAAATGCCGACATACAGATGCATTCGTGGTGCTTTTATATTCAAGCGTTGCATATTCCCGATCGTAATGACACGATACATTTTAAAAGTCTCACATACCATCTTTTGTGTCGTCTTTTTAAATTTTTTTATTTTTGCAACAGCAACACAATGTATAGCGTTATATTTGAACCACTGAGAAAAATAAAGGACACGGTGAAAACGTATATTTTGTGATTTAAAGTGGAAATTTCGGCTTTAATCTCGAATTGTCCACTTTAACCTCGTAATTTACTTTATCATTAAAGCAGACGGTCGTAAACGTCATCCCAGTTTTTAATCGCTACAAGCTTCTTGGACCTGACAGCTGCGGCAAGCAGCAAAAGATCACCACACAGAACACATTAAATGTCTGATATTCCAACTCTCTGCACATTTAGAATCTTTAGATTCATACTTGATATCACTTTCATGATGAAATGCATTAAAGTGTGTATGTTACATTTACATATAATTTCGTTTAAATAATGAATACTGTTAATAATTACACACATGGGGTGACATGGTGGCGAGCAGTAGCACTGCTGTCTCGCAGGGAGTTACGTTGCTGGTATTTCCTGCTTGTATTCCACACTGTGCTCCGGTTTCCTTCCAAAGATAAGCAGATTTGGGGATTTGATGCCGCTAAAATGACGCTAGTGTATGTGTGCTTGTATTCACCTTGCGATGAGCGGAGACCTCGTCCAGGGATTGTTTCTCAGTCGTGCCCAATGCTTGTTGGAATGGACACATCCCTGGATTGATGGATTTAATCAATAAACATCCTTTTCACAGATATTGCGGTAAGGTGTTATCGGAATTTAATAGGCGATTTAGGCAATTCACAACACAGAGAAGCCAAACATGTCCTCACCGGATAATATCTCACACTGCCACCTGGTGGACTCTCCAGATTTACGTAAAGTACGCGCAAGTATAAACACTTCAACGCTATGTAGCAGGAGCGTCCGCTGCAGCATGCGTCGCGTCGCGTGAAGTATAAATGAGCCCTTAGATGCTCCTGCACTTTCTACGCACCCCCCTCCCACCTCGCTACTACCGTGGTCAGGTGTCTTGGTGGATTATATATAGAAAAGCGGCCAAAACCGCACAGAGCAATGAAAAGTCACGCCAGTCACATGTGCATCTGGACTGTGTAAAGACGACGCACACAAGTGACAAGTTGGAGGTGGGCACGCGACCGGCAGTACATACTGAACGAGAAATCAGCAGACTAGCATGACGGACGGAGCTGAATGGACGCCCTTCTCCTCCCGCTCCACTCTCTGTGCCGCGAACCCCATCCCTCCGCCTGGCAGCAGAAGGCGCGAGGACGATCCGCCGGTTTTCAGTCACGGACGATTGTGTGTTGGTTCGTTCCGTGCATTGTTACAATGTTGCTTTTCTTGCTGATTTATTACATTACCGGTGTTTAAAATGTTAATTTTTTCCCTGTGCTTAAAATTCAATAAAAAACCGGCCTGATTATGCGGTGTATGGTACGCCGCGGGTTGGCTAGTCTCACATATTTTGCAAGTGGCATGATCTGGTGTAGTACTTATAGTCTGAGGTGTACAGAGTGAAGAGAAATTGAGTCAGGACTGTCCTTTTTGATGCTCCAGTGTTACTCACATCCATATCAGAGACATGGTCTTTGAGACTCGCAGTCTGCGGAGTGCCCGACAGATCGTCCATTATCCAGACCACCATAAGCTCCAAACTTTGTCCAATAGGCAAAATGCAATGGGCCTAGGTGGTCTACCACAAGAGGACAAATATAGTCCAAGACAAGCCTCTCAAAGGTCTTCATGACATGAGATGTAAATGCCACTGGTCTGTAGTCATTGGGTGAAGAAGTGTCTACCTTTGTTACAACAGGAACAAAGCAGGATGTTTTCCACAGCAGTGGTAATTTCTGGAGCATTAGGGACAGATTGAACTGGTGACAGAGGATACCATGAAGTTGGTCAGCACAATTCTTAAGAACTCGAGGACTGACTACATCTGCTACTGTAGCTTTTCCTCTGGGTACCTTTTTCACTTGGTCTTCAGTCATGGACAACTTTGAAGGTACCACAGTGTCGACTCAAAAGGCTTGGAAAAGACAGAAATTCTGTAGATTACGTAGAATTTCTGACAGGTTGTTTGTAAAGATAAAGCAGTCTGGTCTATTTACCTCAGCATATTCTGGTTCTGCTGGAGCCAATCCCAGCCAACACAGGGCACAAGGCAAGAAACAAACCCCGGGCAGGGTGCCAGCCCACTGCAGGGCAAACGCACACGCACACGCACACGCACACACACACACACACACACACACACACACACAATAAGCAAGCACTAGGGACAATTTAGAATCGCCAATGCACCTAACCTGCAGGTCTTTGGACTGTGGGAGGAAACCCATGCAGACACAGGGAGAACATGCAAACTCCACGTAGGGAGGACCCAGGAAGCGAACCTGGGTCTCCTAACTGCGAGGCAGCAGCGCTACCCACTGCGCCACCATGCCGGCCACAAAAGTCACAAGAAAAATTTAATTAAACAATTATAAAAACAGAAATCCTAAATTGTGTACTGCAACTGAATAAGACACAAGATATAAGCTGCACTAGCATTTGCTTTAGAATGCTTTTTTCCTTTTGTCCCCAACTCGCTCAACTTAATGCAAAAATTAGCATGATGCAGTAAAGAATTTAAAGAGTGCAGTTAAATTTTATATTAAGTGAACTGAAGCTTCAAGACAGCATGGTCTCCCAATTTACTTTACATTTAAATTAATATCAGAATACTAAAGTTGGATCCTTTAATTTAGTTTGCAAGTTGTTAGGTTTTTAAAATATGTTAAAGATGATTCTCTTTTAGTGTGTAGAAATTATTTGATTATTAATTTCCATATTTTTTGCATTTGAAAAATTTACTGCAATGTAAATTTTCACCTATTCATTACCTAAAAAATAATTCAGTCAGAATGATAAAATATCTTACCAGTTCTGATGCAAGTGCTGGATCACTGCAAGGCACATTTATATACACACACACACAATGTACTAAAGTTATCCAGTGACAGCTCAAAGTGACTAATCAACCATTTATGTCTTTAGGAAACAGCAAGGAAATTGAGCAACATTCTGTAACACCCATGCAGACATGGGGAGAATCTGCAAACTCCTCAGAAATAGGGAAAAAGGTAGAATTCAAGTTTACTGGAACTGTAAGGCAGAAGTGCTAACCGCTGCTCTACAGTCTTCAATGTAATTATTCAAATATTAGCTTTCCATTGTTGGACAGGCTACAACTAAAACTAAAACAAGTGTTAGAAAGCTAGTCATGACTAATTAACTTTGGGGAATTTAAGACTTGGAGCATTGAAGCCCTTCTCCCAATCAGGCTCTTTCAGGGGCTAAAAGCTGAAAAACAGTGATGTTAAACATAGCTCACAGACCCTGATGGACGCCAACACTCAAACCATTTAATGGTCTACTTTCTTCGGCAAGAAGGAAAAAAAGGCATTTTCCCCAAAAACAAAATACATAGCAGAAACAATTAAACAATGTATTCCATATCTTCTACATATAGTTCTATTTAGCATTATAAAAGTTACAAAACATTTGTGTAAGTTTAACAATGTAACTGACAAAAACATAGCTAAATCAAGCAAAAGTTATTGCTACGATGTAACCAATCAACTTAGACATTTCCTTTCCTTCTAAATTAAAAACTCATATTAAAATGTAAAATCAAGCAATTTTGACAGCATGGAGTAATAAGCCATTGTCTTTAAAACACAGGGAATGCAGCAGCTTCATATTATGTTTGGAGGGAACTATATGCTCCCTTGCTTTGATAGAATGATAAATATGATCTCCAAGAAACTATATTATTTTTTTCCTTTAGCTCTGGGCAATACAATCCTCCTATCAGTCACTGTGTCTCTAACAGTAGCATGATTTTCATATACAGGGTCAAAACAAGTTTCCCTTTCATTTATCTATGTGTCTCTCCCTCTCTCTCTTTCCTAATGTATAAATATATAGAACTTCTGTAAATTCTGGAACACTAAATCACAGTAATTCATTTTGTGATCAAAAAACCCCTCTAGAAGGAATTGTAAAACACCCTCAAATCCTTTCTTTTTTGTTCAAATTGACCAAAATGGCACCTATTTGTCTGAAGCAATAAAGTTGAGGGTGTTAAAGAGATAAATCAATAGCAGGAAATAGAGAGGCAGAGCCGCTGGCTGAAAGTTAGGCTGCCCAATGCTGACATTATTGATTTTACTGAGTTCAGCAGGCCTTGTAATTAAAATGTAAATTTGAGAAAGAGATTATGTCCTGACAGAAATGGTGGGATTAAGGAGAAGATAAAAGCCCCTCAGTGAAAGTGTAGTGGGAAAAAAAAAATACAGCATGGCAAAACAGACTAGAAAATAATTTTAAAAGACTCAGACAATCAGCTCTAAAAGCATAAAATAAAAATTTTAAGTGAGAGAATTCTGTATTTAAGCACATCAACAACAAAAAAAAAAATATATATAGATTTGAAAAAATAAATGTATAACATTTATTTCAAATATTTAAAAATTGCTTGTATTAAATAAACTATTCCCTTCGCTTCATATATACATATACATTAAAACTTTTCTAAGTGCAAAATAATAAAGGCAGCACCCTGTATTACATGTACATTATATCCTAACCCATGCCAGCTTACACACATGGCTTTAAACATTAACATGCTTAAACAAAACAGTGGAAACCTGGGTAATTCCTTAAGACTGCAAACAGAAAAAATAACCTAATAAATAGAACTATTTCAGCTCTCCCATGCTTGTCTTAAGATTACTGTTTCTAGGAAACTCTAGCATGCATCCCAAATCAGAACAATCTCAATATATCATTGAATATGGCATTGTGGTAACCAAGTTAAGGACACAAGAGCTTGACGGACCTAAGGAAAGTTTGGAAATGTGTGTCTTACCATTGATATGCTGCAGTGAGTGACTGCACTGTTAATTTGTAACAAAATGAAATTATTACTTGCATGTCTCCCACAGACTAGTATAGGTACTGCAATACCAAAAACAATGTATAAACAATACATTAAATGCAAAATATATATATATATCATAGAATGTTGAATACAGTAATCCCTCGCTATATCGCGCTTTGACTTTCGCGGTTTCGCTCTATCGCGGATTTTATATGAAAGCCTAACTAAATATATAACGCGGATTTTTCGCTGCTTCGCAGGTTCTGTGGACAATGTGTCTTTTTACTTCCTGTACATGCTTCCTCAGTTGGTTTGCCCAGTTGATTTCATACAAGGGACGCTATTGGCGGACGACTGAGAAGCTAACCAATCAGAGCACGCAATTAAGTTCCTGCTTGCTGAATGCAGTGTTAACCAGGAAGTCTCGTCTCGCTCATTCAGCATCAACGTGTTTCACTGTGTAAAGAGTTGTGCTCTTTTGTGTTTATCTTTGTGCATAGTCAAGCCCTTCATTATGGCTCCAAAACGATCTGCTACTGCTTCAGGGCCATGCCTGCGCAAACGGAAGATGTTAACAATTGCCGAAAAGGTAAACGTTTTGGATTTGTTGAAGGCTACGATTCTTTTTATTTAAAAAGTGGGAAAGGAATATAAGATCTACGGCCGCAGTGTCCTTTTAACCAGGGTGCAAAACAGGTTGTAAGAGGATGTAATAAGGCAGTAGTCTGGATGGAATCTGCTTTAGGGATTTGGATTGAAGACTGCCAGAAGAAGAACAACGGCAGTGCTACACAATCGCCTGAAGTGGCTCCTTTAAGGGCTGTAACGCTCACCTTTGTTGTGCAATAAAATAAAACTCATTGTTATCGGACAAGTCATCGTGTCATTGTTGGTGAGTAACCATAATTAATTTTCTACTTACAGTACTTAGTACATGTACGTACGTTTAGTGTCACTGTACACACACATTTACTGTATACTATTTTTGTTGCATTGTACGTATTTATTGCTGGTGGCATGTCTATCGTAATGGCTGTAACATGTGATATCGGAGACACTCAATATCTTTAAAATAATATTTTGGTTTTACTGTATATAAACAGTGTGTTTATATACATAATTTCAATGAATCTTACCTAATATCTAAGAGAATACAAAGGGATTATGCTGTATAACTCTGCGGGGAATATTTATAAACAGTGTGGGAGAGTTTATAAGGGCTTAAAATATATAAAAATAACCATAGAAACATATGGTTTCTACTTCGCGGATTTTCACCTATCGCGGGGGGGTCTGGAACGCAACCCCCGCGATCGAGGAGGGATTACTGTAGTTTACTGTCAAAGAATGCAAAGAGTATGTGACACGTGTTTCACTCTAATTCTGGGCTCATCAGGCGTACAGACTCACTGCACCCCCTCTTGGGGATCAAACCTCGGACGTCAGTATTAGAGGCGAAGCCTCTTTACGCTGCGCCACGACGTATAGTTCGTTTATTTGACAGCATGTAGATTGGGGTAATTACATTCATGGCATTTGTAGTCTGAATCACAATCTGATTGTATGGGTGGTTACCTACCAGGTATGGCTTGTGGTTGGTCTGCAAGTCGGCAGAAATTGAAGCAAACAATTTGCACAGGTGTCCAAACTTCTTTTGATTATTTAAAAACCCTTTGTCTGTCTTAGAGTTGGAACTCTGAAGTACTACTTAGACAATATTACACTTTATAAAGTTGTAAATCCAGTGATAATGGCAAAGGAAACAGCAATTAATGAAGTGCAAAAAAAAAAAAAAAATCAAAGTGTCATTGAGTATGGTGTCATACACAAGACAAAGGCAAATGGAAACTGGATGAATCTCTGAGAGGAAGAGATCTAGCAGGCCGAAAGTCAGAACCCTATCAGAAGACAAACTTCTGCGTGTCACCAGCTTGCATGATAGGCGTGTATAAGGAGGGGACTTTGTGCTGCAGGTTGGACAGGGTCAGTGGCAGTTAGAAAGCCATTCCTTAAAAGGGCAAACTAGGGCCCTGAAGTACCAGCTATGGACTACTACATACTGGAAGAAAGTCTTATGGACTGATGAATCAAAACTTGAAACCTTCAAATCATCAAGCAGGGTGTTTGTATACCATTGAGTTGGTGAAAGATTAGTTCCTCCATGTTTTAAGACAAGTCAGTGCTGCAGAAAAGAGTATATATAGAGACATACTGTATTGTGAGACAAACATACAAGCTTCAAATAAAGAGGGTATTCAGTGCGTGTCACAGCAGCTACAAACTCTAATTTTATGCTATCAAGTGACCTTCTTGTTTAACATTTAAATGCATAACATATATACCTCCTGTAACTGTGTGCATAATCACATTCAGAATAAAATGTATTATAGTGCAACACTGTTTTGACAGGGGGAATGAGCCCGTATTTGGGGAGTTGCTTTTTTTTGTTTTCCTCTGTTTTCTTCTAGCTTAGTTTTTCTTGAAATATGTATTTTTACACTGATCCAAAAACCTGTTTATAAGATATTGTTTGCTGGAAAGGATCTATTTTTCATTTGTTTAATAATTTACAAGAAAGGGAGCAGCATATTTTTGTGTTTTGATATAAACGTATAGCATGTGTATTTGATAATCATGCATAATTATATCAAAATTATTTCAACAGAACAGGTGTGACAATTAACTGATTTCTACTCTGCATCTAGTCTTCAGAGTTTCTTCACTTTTACAAACCATTAACAAAAGAGCTAAATAAGTGGCTCAACTACTCAAAATAAAATTTTGCTAATGAAACATTTTTTGGAATGAGTTCACTAAGAGCGGTGAGTTGTAAATAAGAAGTGAATTCTACTAGGAGTTTAATAAAAGTTATAAACAATCATTTGATTAAAGGGTAAGTGCAAATTTGCAGATGTTTTATCTCTCCAGAAATTATACTAAGGCTCTCAAAGAACTTGGTGCAGTATATAAAACAAAACCTTTTTTTTTTTTTAATTAGTATTTCTAACCATATAACTGGAATGTTTAATGTTTACTTTCTATGTCAGAACTCGCTTATTGCACTACAGAAGATTTTATTTAAATAGCCATAGCATAAAGAAGTCTACACTTTTTCACGCCGAATTTCATTAAGTAGCAATTTGTATGATCTTGGAATACTAGCACAGCACACATTATAATTTACCACAAGAAACTCAATCTGTGTTTTAACATACTGTATACTACAAATGATCAAACATACTGAATATGCACAACATACTCAGATTATTTTAGAATTTCACATATGCTACCAGTGTTTCTATCACTTTGTTGTGGTGTGAGGTCTCTCTTTCTTTTGCTCACAAGCATACAAAAAAATGTCTGTCCAGTCAGCTTGTCACCAGAAAATAGAAAAGCAACCAGAAATTCAGGATAGTGAACTTCTCAACCTTATAGTAGGAAACAGGTTCAAATAATTTAAATTACAAAATAATGTAACTAACTATTTCAAATAATAAGTAGTCGTATCTGTGTAATTGCATAAACAAAATGAACAATTAATCTGGCACCAACTTAATGTAGGTGTTTTGTTAATGTGCTTTGTTTCTGATGCTGCTGGATTACCTCTGGTGCCCTGTGACCATGAATGCAGGCAAGGAAGGATGGAAAAAACATTGTTTATAGTTTGTTATATTATTACTATGCAAAGTTTTAACAACTACATAATACTAAAACTGAACTACAATTTAGAGAAGCTTTATTTATCTCACCCATGACACTTGCATTATAGTACCAAGCCTTGACATTGTCTGTAAAATATGTCTTGGATCAGTATATACCATAAAAAATTGAACAGTGCATCTCTAAGAAAAATCTGTAATTATTTCTAATCTAGCAACACCATTCACATATGAATCTTGGTTTCAGCTGCAGGAGGAAACTCCTGAAAATTCCAATTCTAACATTAAAATCTGTTCACAGGTAAGACAAACGAGGAAGTAAGTCTACCGCCGACCGAAGTAAATAATATTGTTGACTTGCGAGAACTCGAAAAGCTGATCGAGCCCGTACAAAGTTTCTTGCAGATCCTGTCGAACATTGAGAGGATCATTGGGGAGTTGGGAGCAGCAGCCAAAACGCCGTTAGAGAAGGTGAGGAACTACATGCGGCGATTTGGTGGGGAGCCTCCCGTAATGACAAATGCGGTGGTTCAGGTAAGCGAGACCCGTACCGTATATAAAGAAATAGGGACACAGAGTGAAAAGGGCCCGTGTTTAATCAATAGCGGGTGCCAGATAAATGTGTACCCTACAAGAGAGGCCGGTTCATTGACCGAGTGGTCAGGGGAAGGGCCGATCAATCCGGGGGCAGCTGGACAGTGCTGACTCCCGGAGCGAGGCGGCCCTAAAGACGCCGCCACCGGTCATTTGTAAAACAAAAGGGGTTCAGACAGTAAATGGGCTCTCTTCATTTAATAGAGAGACACAAACTGTAGATAAACCCCAGATTACACAGGAGATCTCTAAAATACAACAGAGGTCTCCTGACAAAGTGGAAAAGGGCCAAAAAACAAGAGGGCGGCAAATGAATCCTCCTCAGCAGAGAAAAGGGTGGAGCCAGAAGTACCCAGGTGCTTCAAGTCCTGCAGAGAGAGACTACCAAAGGGGCCGTGGCTGTGCTATGAATGCTGCAGGCCGGGCCACGAATTGAGAGGTTGTCCTAGGAGGGAAAGGGATCAAAACAGTCATTGTTATATTGTTCCTCCTAGGTTTGCACGGGAGTGTCAGCAGGATCATCGGGGCCCGACCTTTGGATCTCCTTGGGGGAAGATGTCCCTAACGGGACAGGACGCGCAAAACCATGGTTTTTCGCTGGGGAAGAGTACTGTGGTCTTTGGCCAGCTTGTCATCCCAGCCAATGCCCCCAGGCCGCCAGATGGAGCCCACCCTGCAGTATGGAGGTGCCCCGAAGACCAGCAGGGCATCATGGACAATGTAGTTTTCATCCACAGCCCTGCTGGATACCACAGGGGCCACAAGAGGGAGCTGCAGGGGGGAGCAAAGAGTCATATGTGCCCTATAATCCGGAGGTGCGTCATAGGAAGAGCGACAACAGAAGTGACATACTTCCAGGGTGAAGAAAAAGACTTGTACCTGACCCGGAAGTGATAAAGAATCACATGGACTGGGGATTGGGAACACTTCCGGGTCAGGGAGAATAAAAAGGTTGTGGGAGCTGAGCTGGGTGGAAGGGTGGCAACGCGTCTGGGAGTGTGGAGGATTGTTTATTAGTGTTTATTGATTTGTATACGAGTATAGTGGAGAAGAGGGTGCTTTGTGCACTGTGGCATTTAAATAAAGTCTACATTTGGACTTTTTCCTGGTGTCTGGAGTCATGGACAGGGGTTCAAGGGAGCAATAGCGCCCCCTATCTGTCACAATATTATATATATATATATATATATATATATATATATATATATATATATACACACACACACACACATACATACATACATATATATACATACACACATATACATACATACACACATACATATACTGTATATATATATATAATATATATAATGTGTGTGTGTATATATATATATATATATATATATATATATATATATATATATATATATATATAATATGTGTATCTATACTAATAAAAGGCAAAGCCCTCAATGACTCACTCACTGACTGACTGACTCATTGACTCACCACTAATTCTCCAACTTCCCGTGTAGGTAGAAGGCTCAAATTTGGCTGGCTTATTCCTTACAGCTTACTTACAAAAGTAACGGTCATAACGGTCGACAACGTCTGCCATGTTGAACTTTCTTATTTATGGCCCCATCTTCACGAAATTTGGTAGGCGGCTTCCCTGCGCTAGCCGAAACCGATGTACGTACTTATTTCGACGGTATGACGCCACTGTTGGCTGAATTGTTCAGTTGTCGCTTTCAAGTGTACCGAAATGGCCAAATATTTTACACCTTTCGACAACCGCCAATGCCTCTTAAATATCTTAGATTCACAGGTGACGATTTCAGTAGTGGACACTTTGATGTTTATGAATGTTTAAACTCTTAAACGCTGGATGTGAAGTTATCGATGAAATCGGTTGTATACTTACAACGCTTGACAGATGCTGAATGTCTCTTCAACACAAGTCCTGCAAATACTGTTGTAATTGAAACAAACCATGAAACTCAAACTGACAGCAGCAATCCAAGCTGTGAGATTTGAAACAAGATTACTGTTCACATGGCCAACTGTACGTTGCATGCTCAAGAGTAAGCTCAGCGCACAGCTTGGTCATATTACAACTGGAGGGCCGAACTCACAATTTGGTATACAAAAAGATACTTAACAAATAATTATTGGTATATTTTCCCTCAGTTTAAAAAGGTTTAATTTTCTTCTTAATTAAAATTTTAAGAAGCGCGGGTATTTTGCTAGTATATACATATACATACACACACACACACATATATATATATATATATATATATATATATACACACACACACACACACAGAGCAGGCTCCTGTCAATCATAAAGAATCCACTCTTCTTCAGGTGCTCCAAGAGAACTCAAATCTTTGTACGGGTCTTCTTCTGGTGGTGGGGTTTCGTGCTGGCTTTTCTTTATAGGTTTTTAGGAACATAGTGATAGGAAGTTGTCATTGTCTCCTGTAGCGAACTGCTGGTACAATATTCGTGCTTTCTCAAGGATGATGTTACTGTCCAAGGGGATGTTTTTCCTGCAGCCAGTGATCCATAGTGCCAAGGCAGATTCCATCCTGATGATATTTTTATTCTTTACGGTGGTTATTTTTTTGGCACTATCACAGAAACTTACAGATATTGCTGCTTCGTTCTTCTTTATGTAGCATACGGTGCTTTCATTAATGCCATAGTGGCACACTACTGCAGCATAACTTTTTAGTTCCCGGAGCAAATCCAGTAGTTCAGCCTTCTCCTGGAATGTTTTAAACTTCTTCTGGTGCTTAGTCTCAGTTCCTGAAGCTTTAGAAGGTGCAGAGTGAATCAACAACATCATGTTTATTTAAAAATAACAAAACAGTAACAAAATGGAAAACACGAGGACACTGAGCTGGTGACGCGTCACAAAGCAGCAGTCAATCATCAGCAAGGAGAAATGAATAACGCTTTTGGATTGGCTATTTTCACCATCTTAAACCGTGGTGGTAAACCCACTCACCAGGAAATGTGTCACATGGCAGCAGTCAATCATCAGCAAGGAGAAATGAATAACGCTCTTGGACTGCCTACTTTCACCATCCCAATCCGCGTTTCCCTCAGCGGTTGCTTCCTATTCTCTCTACAGCACATTATTGCCACTAAAAAAGCCATAAAAAATTACGAAGGATATTTGTGCTTTCAGCTAACAATTAATAGTTAGGTTGTAAGAAAACATCCGCGAACGACTGAGTCTGCGAACCTTGAACAGCGACATCGCGGGGGTCTACTGTACTGTTTTTTTTTTTTTTTATATAAACATTATGCTGCTGCTGGAGTATGTGAATTTCCTCTTGGGATTAATAAAGGATCTGTCTATCTATCCACATTATATATATACATTTCATAACCTATATATATATGCAGCTGTTGTGTCCTTGGGCAAGACACTTAACCTACCTTGCCTGCTGGTGGTGGTCGGAAGGATTGGTGGCGCCAGTGTTCGCAGCCTCACCTCTGTCAGTGCGCCCCAGGGCAGCTGTGGCTACAAAGTAGCTTATCATCACCAGCGTGTGAATGTGTGTGTGAATGGGTGAATGTTGTGTTGTGAAGCGCCTAGGGGGGTTCTTGAACTCTAGTAGGCTCTATATCAAATACAGGCTATTTACCATTTATATATATATATATATATATATATATATATATATATACACACACACACACCCCTACACCTCAACATCAATACACTACTTTTCTGTCAATACTGTACATACTGCATAAATACTATACTTTTAAACTTGACTGTACCGAGCAAGCTGCCGAGGACCTGGTGACTGTGGGAATGTAAGCATGACTCACTCACACCTCCCCAAATGCACCCTTTGGCTATTGACAGTACATTATTAGTGTTGACCTTGTGCACATGCTGTACTGGTTCATTCTTTTAGTATTTTTGTGTTTATACATTTTACAGCTAAGTGGTGAACTGCCGGTGGGAACTTTGAACCCCTGTTCTCTGGCTCAGAGGCAAGCTCTTTGTAGTGTTAGCTAAATGAAGATCTCCATCTCTCAGTCGCGCATCTCTGACCACTGTGAGCAGTGTGCTTCCTTGGGTGATGTCTGCTGATCTCTCTCTGTGTTAGCACTTCACTTCCTCTGCATAGCATCTCCACTTTTTATAGAAAGACAGTTTCTTGCTTATGATGCAACAAGTACAGTTGCTGACAAATTAACTACATCAAAATAAACATAAATGGCTAAATTTGCCAAATTAGAAAATTAAAATATAGCTGCAAAATAGTAAAAACCATAGCCAGGCATCTACAGAAAATAAAAGCCTCAGGATAACAAAATTAATTTAAGCCTTTACCTAGAAAATAAGCTGTTGATTTGGCATGAAGAGGGCCTGTTATGTGGGAGAACAAAAACAAACAGGACATTTAATTTGGGGTGGGGTTTGCATTTTCTCTCATGTTGATATTAAAAGTGAAATTAAATTGCAGCTATCCTGTTTTCAGCAGTCATTTGTTTGTTAGCACAGGCTCATGGGGAATTGTACATTCTAGGTTACCTAGTAAATATATGTAGCAAAATATTCACTTTGTTGTAAATTAGTATGCAAACATATAGTAAAAGATGAACATTAATCTTCTCATTCTGACATGAGTCTTTGAAAACACTTTGACCCGTGCTCAAAAGTACAGATTACATTAACTGATGACTCTAAATTGGCCATACTTGAGTAAGTTTAGGTGTAAACATGTGTGCCGCATGACAGACTAGTATCCTGTCCAGTGTGGTTTCTACCTTGTGCGCAGTCTGGCCTCCATGACCCTGAAATTGATTTTTACATACAAACAGAAAAATATTATTAGTTACAGTATTAGTTCATAGTATTAGGTTCCTTACTGGATTTAGAGATGGACATTGTTAAGTAATTGAGGTAGTATGGCCTAGTGGATAAAGGATTAAAGAAACAACAAGACTGCAAGATTATGCAACACTGCTTACTCACCCTAAGAAAGTCATTTAATCTACAATCGGTTCACATAAAAGTATGCAAACGACAATAATTGGAAAAGAAATCTTGCAGGGGCTTAATATAAAAGTGGACATAAATCATCGATTATGTAAATAAAAAAATAAAAAACAACAACCCAACATTTTGGGAAAAAAACAATTACATTGTGACAAAACATGCAAAAGCTTAACTTGCATTATTTATTGCATTTTCCAAAAAGCAGCTAAAAAGATATAATCACGCAAAATATGTTTATAAAAAAAAAAACCTGTCAACGCTTCACATTATAGATAGATAGATAGATAGATAGATAGATAGATAGATAGATAGATAGATAGATAGATAGATACTTTATTAATCCCAATGGGAAATTCACACATTACAAACACACAAAATATATTTTAATCAACACAAAACAGCTTTTATTTCACACTTTTAAAAAATAAAGAAATAAATAAAATAGTCACATGGTTTGTGCCTTATTACTTTTTAATCAGTGTTTATTTGCTTTGGTCAGGGTATGCTAGTTAGAGATCAAAAACAGCATGCAGCTGGGAAAACTCACCATATTCCTCACGTAGGTGGTCTGGTATAGTTGGTTCAAAACCTTCTTTTTCAGGAACTTCTTCAAAATCATCATCCTCCTCCTCCTCCTCATCATCATCATGACTTGCTTTCAACTAAGGAGACAAAAAATGCAGGGCTTTAGAAATATGTAGTCGTAAGTACTAGGGATACCTATAAGAATAGCTGTAATAAGAGGAAGGAGAATAGATTCTGTTAAATTTTTTTAATTTTCTTTTCTTCTAATGGACTACAGTAAAAAGAATCAGGGTAAGAGCAGAGGGGGGAGAGAACAGACTTCCTTTTTCTCATCCACTTATTACCCTTCTCAGGTTTCTCCAGGGATTACCAGACCTTAACTGGCATTCCTCCTGTTTAATTGTACCCATGGAGATATTATTTAATTGTTTAAGAGAAATACTCATTCTTTAACTGAGGATACATGAAAACTATATTAGGTGGAAACTTTCAAAACAGCAACACTAAACTGTCATTATTTAAAATTTGATCAGTTGAAAATAAATAATTAAGAAACAGATCCTCAACCCAGGGATGGCCAGATATTACATGAGCAATTCTTCAGATAGGAATAATAAACAGTCAACTAAAAGCTCAGTCAGCCTAAATATTAGTTTAGCCAGCACACAGATTTCAGGAACATCTTTAAAGCTATTCTAATTTCTTAGTTCTATTACATATTATGTAAATCATGTTTTCTAAAAAAAAAAAGAGTTTTTTTTTACTAGAAATGTAAATGAATGGATTAGTTTTAACCAAAATTGACTACTGCAATAATATTCTCACATGCTGTTCAAACTGCCTTCTTATTTAACAGAAGTGCAGTTAAAACAAATAATACATTTGGACATGAATGGAATGGGTAACCTTCATCTTCTTCTTCTTTCGGCTGCTCCCGTTTGGGGTTGCCACAACGGATCATCTATGTTGTCTGCATATTGACTTTGCAAAATTTTTCACCAGATGCCCTTCCTGACGTAACCCTCCCTGTTTATCCGGGCTTGGGACCGGCACAAAGAAATACACTGGTTTGTACATTCATATTTAAAAAAAAAAGTGTTTCACATACCCAAGCACAGCTTCAAACAGTTTACCACTGTTGTATGCAAAGGGCAGAACTTGAAAGGAACAAAACACATTTTTGTGTTTGAGCTATTCTATAAGAGGATAAGGACTTTAATGTTGGAATATTACCAGTGCAAATACCTTCTTGATAATATTCTTGACATAGTAAATTCATCATTAGATACAGGAGTCTTCCCAGACTGTCTTAAGACTGCGTAGTTAAACCCCTACTTAAGAAAAATAATCTTGACCCCTCTGCTTTTAAAAATTTTAGACCCATCTCTAACCTGCCTTTCTTAAGTAAAATTCTAGAGAAGGCATCATTATGCAGTTAAATGACCACCTAAATAAACATGCTATTCTTGATAAATTTCAGTCATGTTTTAGAACAAATCACAGCACAGAAACTGCACTCGTTAAAGTAGTAAATGACTTGCGGGTAAATGCAGACAGAGGCCATTTATCTGTTCTCATCCTCTTAGATCTAAGTGCCGCATTTGACACCAGTGATCATAATTTTCTTAGAAATTGCCTTAGTCAATGGGTGGGCCTCTCTGGTAGTGTCTTAAATTGGTTTGAATCCTACCTGGCAGGGAGAAAATTCTTTGTTAGTTGTGGGAATTACAACTCAAAGACACATGTAGATGTGGCTCTATCCTGGGTCCGCTGCTCTTCTCCATCTACATGCTTCCGTTAGGTCAGATTATCTCGGGGCATAACGTGAGTTACCACAGCTATGCTGATGACACACGGCTGTATTTATCAATAGCACCAGATGACTCCGATTCTCTCGATTCACTAACACAATGTCTGACTTGTATTTCTGAATGGATGAATAATAACTTTCTCAAGCTAAATAAAGAGAAAACTGAAATCTTAGTGATTGGCAATAACGGATACAGTGAGGCTATTAGAAATAAACTGGATACATTAGGATTAAAATTCAAGACAGTGGTAAAAAGCTTAGGGGTAACTGTTGACTGTAATCTGAATTTTAAATCGCATATTAATCAGATCACTAGGACAGCACCTTTTCACTTAAGAAACATAGCAAAAGTTAGACCTCTTATAACTGATAGATGCTGAGAAATTAGTTCACACATTTGTTTTCAGTTGACTAGATTACTGTAACGCACTCCTCTCAGGACTACCCAAAAAAGACATAAATCGTTTGCAACTAGTGCAGAATGCAGCTGCTAGAATCCTAACCAGGAAAAGAAAATCCGAGCACATTTCTCCAGTTTTGATGTCACTACACTGGTTACCTGTGTCATTCAGGATTGACTTTACAATTCTGCTTATGGTTTATAAAGCCTGAAATAATCTCACCCCATTTTATATATTGGAATGTCTGACATCTTATATTCCAAATCGTAACCTCAGATCCTCAAATGAGTGTCTCCTTAGAATTCCAAGAGCAAAACTTAAAAGAAGTGGTGATGACTCGGCCTTCTGCTGTTATGCACCTAAAATCTGGAATAGCCTGCCAATAGGAATTCGCCAGGATAATACAGTGGAGCACTTCAAAAAACTGCTGAAAACACGTTAATTTAATCCTGATACTCTGTATAACCAATTCATTATAATAACTATACATGGTGGCTCTAAAATCTGTGTTAACCACTACTTTCTCTTCTGTTTCTTTTTCCGGTGTCCTTTTGGTGGTGGCGCATCTACTCAAAGCATCATGATATTCCAACAGTGATGGATTAAAAGCCAGAAGTCTGCATGACCATCATCATCAAGTCCGTCCATGAGAACCCTAAATACAAAGAATACTATTTAATTTATGTTAGGTAGAATGCCCAGAGGGGACTAGGCGGTCTCATGGCCTGGAACCCCTGCAGATTTTATTTTTTTCTCCAGCCGTCTGGAGTTTTTTTTTTTTGTCCTCCCTGGCCATCGGACCTTACACTTTTTCTGTTAACTAATGTTGTCTTATTTTAATTTCCTATTTTGCCTTTTATTTTTCTTCATTATGTAAAGCACTTTGAGCTACTTTTTTGTGAAAATGTGCTATATAAATAAATGTTGTTGTTGTTCTAAACTGTAATAAATAAAAATTATTTTTGGGTCTTTTGATGGTTTACTTAATTTTACTTAAGTGGATGTTTTTAGGTATTTTGGTCACTAGACAAACTCTGAATAAAACCAGATCAGAATAAGATCATCTACTAAGCCAATATGTTTATGCTGTACCCCTGTAATGGAGAAATAATAATTAAGTTGCTTACAATTACATTTTCTCAATAAAATCTTTTAACATGAATGAAGAAACAAGAAAGTACAACCCCAACTCTATCTCCTTCTCTTCAACCTACCATGGTGTTGGGCAGATAAGACAGCTAATTTAAAAAGAGATGTTCATTATTACTGTCGACTTAACAAAGGAAAAACATTTTGGTATAAAAAAGCCAAACCAACATACCCAAATGTTAAACATAGTACATAAACCCATCAAGTAACCAAAATTGGGAAAAGTAAACATTAAGATGCTAGGAACACAGAAGTTTATGAACACGACTGCCCATGACCTTCAACTAGCCCTAAAGCACTCTAATTCAATTATGTAGGGTAGAAAAAGCTCAAGGGAGCTTCTCAGATTATTAACTAGCTAGCAAGTGTTTTAGACTATAGGGTAACCCTTGATGTATAATTTTACTTGAAGCGCACATACAATTATGTCAGCTACACAGCACGCCAAAAGCTCATTCTGAGTTTTATGCTCCTTGTCCAATGTTTTACTCTTATACAGTAAACAGGGTAAAATCCGTCTAGTTTAGGGGTGGGGGTTGATTTGTTTTCGATCTTATTTTTGTAAAAATTGATTTATTTGCATGGAATGTTGTGTGATTTCAATAAAATAAAAAAAAATGTAAAAATCCATGTAGTTTGTATGGCATACAGGTCACAGAAATAAAGATTGTGTACAAGAGGTGTTTACCAGGTTGTATAAGGGAGGATGGATGGATGGATGGATAGATAGAACTTTATTTGTCCCCAGGAGGAAATTTGGCTTTTTACAGAATCTTGACCAATCACTCGTTAAACAGACCGACACACACAAACATGCATACCGTGGTCTGAATACACACCAGAATGGTAAAAAGGAAGAAAAAAATAAAAAAAAACTTCTCACTTGTCAGTCCCAGTCGCATTTAGGCATTATGCAGGAGTAGTTCTGTTGGTATATAAGAGCCCCATATTTCTGCTAAATAATTCGTTGGCTGAAAGTACTCAGTGTTAGTGTGTCAGAGTATGTGCAGAAATGTTCATAATAGCAATTTTGTTTTCATTCTTTTTGCAACTACCTCCAGAGTGTGCCCCACAAATGAGCATGACCTTTTAATTAGTTTGTTAATTTGTTGGGAATCTCTTTAAGTGATGTTACTGACCCAGTACACCACAGCATAGAAAATTACACTGGCCATCACAGAGTTGTAGAAGATGTGAAGGATGTCATTACCAACATTGAAAGAACTCTGTCTCCTAAGGAGAAAACAGCCTGCTCTGTCATTTCTTATATAGTTTTTTTGCATCAAGAGACCAGTCCAGTCTTTCATTGATGTGGACCACCTCTACATCCACTCACTGAACAGTGACCAGAGGCACTTTGGTGCATTCTATAAATAAGTATTCTGAAAACTTTTTGTTTTTTCATTAACTTGCCAGATAAGAAGCTTGTTGGTATAGAAATTATACTTCTTGTATTGCCATGAAAACTGTTCACTGGTGTACAGACAAAATTGTACTTTATCAATTTTCCACAAATAAGGCTGAGTGCCGTATAGATAGTATCCTTTAAAAAAAAGGTGGTTACAATACAAATATACAAAGGCAGAAAGGCAATGATCTACAAACCGGATTCCAAAAAAGTTGGGACACTATACAAATCATGAATAAAAACTGAATGCAATGATGTGGAGGTGCCAACTTCTAATATTTTATTCAGAATAGAACATAAATCACGGAACAAAAGTTTAAACTGAGAAAATGTATCATTTTAAGGGAAAAATATGTTGATTCAGAATTTCATGGTGTCAACAAATCCCAAAAAAGTTGGCACAAGGCCATTTTCACCAGTGTGTGGCATCTCCCCTTCTTCTTACAACACTCAACAGACGTCTGGGGACCGAGGAGACCAGTTTCTCAAGTCTAGAAATAGGAATGCTCTCCCATTCTCCCCAGGCCTCTAATTGTTCAATCGTCTTGGGCCTTCTTTGTCGCACCTTCCTCTTTATGATGCGCCAAATGTTCTCTATAGGTGAAAGATCTGGACTGCAGACTGGCCATTTCAGTACCCGGATCCTTCTCCTACGCAGCCATGATGTTGTGATTGATGCAGAATGTGGTCTGGCATTATCTTGTTGAAAAATGCAGGGTCTTCCCTGAAAGAGATGACGCCTGGATGGGAGCATATGTTGTTCTAGAACCTGAATATATTTTTCTGCATTGATGGTGCCTTTCCAGACATGCAAGCTGCCCATGCCACACGCACTCATGCAACCCCATACCATCAGAGATGCAGGCTTCTGAACTGAGCGTTGATAACAACTTGGGTTGTCCTTGTCCTCTTTGGTCCGGATGACATGGCGTCCCAGATTTCCAAAAGAACTTGAATCGTGACTGTCTGACCACAGAACAGTCTTCCATTTTGCCACACTCCATTTTAAATGATCCCTGGCCCAGTGACAACGCCTGAGCTTGTGGATCTTGCTTAGAAATGGCTTCTTCTTTGCACTGTAGAGTTTCAGCTGGCAACGGCGGATGGCACGGTGGATTGTGTTCACTGACAATGGTTTCTGGAAGTATTCCTGAGCCCATTCTGTGATTTCCTTTACAGTAGCATTCCTGTTTGTGGTGCAGTGTCGTTTAAAGGCCCGGAGATCACGGGCATCCAGTATGGTTTTACGGCCTTGACCTTTACGCACAGAGATTGTTCCAGATTCTCTGAATCTTCGGATGATGTTATGCACAGTTGATGATGATAGATGCAAAGTCTTTGCAATTTTTCGCTGGGTAACACCTTTCTGATATTGCTCCACTATCTTTCTGCGCAACATTGTGGAATTGGTGATCCTCTACCCATCTTGGCTTCTGAGAGACACTGCCACTCTGAGAAGCTCTTTTATACCCAATCATGTTGCCAATTGACCTAATTAGTGTTTATTGGTCTTCCAGCTCTTCGTTATGCTCAAATTTACTTTTTCCAGCCTCTTATTGCTACTTGTCCCAACTTTTTTGGGATTTGTTGACACCGTGAAATTTTGAATCAACATATTTTTCCTTTAAAATGATACATTTACTCGGATTAAACATTTGATCTGTCATCTACGTTCTATTACAAATAAAATATTGACATTTGCCATCTCCACATCATTGCATTCAGTTTTTATTCACAATTTGTTTAGTGTCCCAACTTTTTTGGAATCCGGTTTGTAATTAGGACATAGAGTTAATATAAATAGGCAGAAAATGAAGAGAAAACAACAGTATCAAAATGTATTCACTTTTGTTCAACTGCATTGTGACACACTGGTCACCATTGCTACCTTACAAATCCAGTGGCCTGGGTTCGATACCTTGCTTTGGCGTGGTCTATATAGAGTGTACATATTGTCTTCCTTATATGGATTTATTTCAGGGACTTTGCTAGGCTAATTGGCAAGTATAAACTGGCATGGTGAAAGTGTGAGTGTTTGTGTATAAGATCACCCTGTAATAGGCCAGTGTCCTATTCGGAAGTTGGTTTTTGCCTTGTGTCTGATGCTGTTGAACTCAGACTGCCCAAATCTTGCAAATGGGTAATAAAAATTGATGGATTAATATTATCTTATTATACTTGCAAAAAAGGAAAATGTACTACAACCATTACAAAAGTAACATATTCTTAATTAAGTTATGTCAGAAATTGTGACAATTTCTTATACTGCTTTTTCATAACTGGGCTAGCAAAAGACAACTGAAATGCCAAAACGTTTCAAAAAATGTAAGACCTTGGAATATCTTTTTAGTTGCAAAAATGAGTACAGTTCTACATATTCCTTGTTGTTCAGTCCTTAGGGTATTTCTTTGGTCTCAACCCTTTAAACAAACATTGATTTCAAGAAGCTCAAGTTTAGTGCACATCTTAAAAGCAAATCATGCACTTCCACCAAACTGTCTGAGGGGGTTTCATTTATTTGCTTGCTAGGAGATTATTAAAGGATTAGACTGTCACCCTAGGCTCACTTAGCTTATTAGCACTCTATAAGACCTACCTGAGCTATTTGCAATTCTCGAGATTTACTGCATACTGAAAATGCAACTATGCAATAAAGGGGATGTGAGAATATTTTAATTCGGGTCCCTAATGGAATTTCCAGTTGACCACTTCCAATTGTTTTTTCACTACAGGGGCCTAGTAATTGCAACTGGGCTGAAGATCATCATTTTATTATTTCTTCTTCATCATATTGTGATGAATATGGTGCTTAGAAAAAAGCCTTCAGTTGAGACAGGTTGCCAAAAGCTTGTCAATTTATCGATGATGCATTTGTTTCCCTTGAGCATTATCCAAATATAGTATGGCCATGGAGGTGCTTAAGCAATAAAAAACAAAGGGTCAGCTTGAGTATAAATTATATGATAATATTATTAATCATTGTTTAGATTTAAAACTACAAAAAGAAAAAAAAATAAATAATGGATTGTAAATAGTTGTTTCTTTAAATCATTATGATTACTTTTTAACAAAATACCATACTTCTGTCTTTTTTTTCCCCTCTCTTCAGTTCAACTTATAAACTGATATATAGGGAATAAAACTCCTTCGCACCTGGCTATTCACAGAGTTAACAAATGTTCAGCATTTTAATTCCCTTTTTTATTACTGGAGTAGCTCAAAAGACTTTTGAGATTTCAATCTAAGCATTGAGATTTTAAGATAACTGAAGAATAATGTTCAATAGTACGAGTTCAAAGAACGGTTACTTTTGAGGCTAGATACAGGTCTTGTATTTCAAGATCAGATTTAAGCAATAGAGTGGAAATTACTGATAACAGTTTAGGAAATTCGATTAGAAATGGTAAAAGCAGTAGGGGGATCAAGTTGAACTGTGCGAAGGGAAATGGTTAACTTGCAAACTTAGCATGTTTCTTGCAATTTTTAAGCTTTTATCAAATGTGACATACCTAAAAAGAATTTAAGACAGAGTGCAACGTTCATTAGTATAAATTACTAAAAAGTTCCTGGACTGTCTTTTGCATGGCTATTAAATCTCTAAACAATATGGTCTGGAAAAAATGTTCTGCTGGGAAAATAGTGTACTTTGGACCAGATTTCAAAGAAACTGTTAGATAGGAAAGAAAAAGTAAATTTAATACTTCAAGACCGTAGCAAATTTCCAAAAGTTACAAGAATGTAAGAGAAGTGGACAACAGAATGAAGAATTATTTGACTTATTTTTAATATAAAAAACATATTTGTAAAAATTGCCTTATTGCATTCAGAGCTAAAATCAAATTCAGTCAGTTTTAATTTGTTATTGCATAACGGCAAAAGCACAGAACAATCAGCCACAGAATTAATTACATGGACAAGTATTTAATTATATAAAATAAAGCAAACCAAAAATAGTCCTATACATGTACCTAAAAGTTACTGAATTCAGACTTGCACATGTATAAAGTAGTTACAGTGATGGTACTTGCTCCAATAAAAAACAATGATAAATACAAATAAATGAAAATGCATGTTTAACTGTGTTTACTACATAAAATACCTTGATTACCTTACACAGTTTTGAAATAAATATAAAATACTTATTTAAAAATAATTACTGTATCCCAAATTTGATCTGAGTGACAATCTAACATATATTTTAAAATGCTGGCAACAGTACCAACTATACAAAAAGGTTGAATTCAAATAAAAAAAAGTGATGGGAGTCAATTCAATAATTAAAATAAGAAATCTGCAACATAAAATTTCAAACAAAATTTTAATTAAAATGCTATGTGCATTCTGAGATGGATGTATTAACTGCTTTTTATATATTCTGGTCTATTGTTTAGGGCCTACAAGTCTTAATTCTACCTTCTACTAAAGCCCAGGCTGCAGGTATATTCAGTGGGGATAATCCATCACTAGGTACCGTAATGTTTGATATCACGCTAACACTAATCAAAAGAGAAAACTGTCACCATCGCTGACCTGTGAAATGTCCCAATTATACTCTTCAGAAATGACAGGGGCACTTAACTTCCTCACTGAGTAAATTACGACAATCAATCAAGTTTGAATAACAATGAGCCACGGAGCTGAAAATTATTTTTTGGTATAGAATCTTGCCCGTAAATTTATGAAAGGTGAAAAGCAACCCAAGGTTTTGAGGAACATTATGGTTTTCAGGTCTGATGCCGCAAGCATCAAATGCTAAACAGAATTTATGCTTTTTAATTTCATGAAAAGCTAGCCATGAACCAGCCTGGTGCTACAATGCATAACATATTAATGCCTTTTCCATTTTTTAGGGGTCATTTTCATAAAACATTATACTTTGTGTTACTGTCCTTTTAGTGAAGACATTGTCTTTGTTACAGGATCACCCTGACATTCTCCTTCAAGACTGCTTAACACCTTAGGAGTTCACCTTAAAAATTAATACAATAAGCCACATTCTCAGACTGTAATCAAGCCTGTCTAAAATATAAATATACTGTCAGATACAAACTCTTCAATTATTACACTGCTAAAATATATGCTTAACCAGTAGGGAAGACATGTGATGAGTCATTCAAGCAATCAGAAATAATATCAGTTATTTTACATAAATTAGTTCCATAATATAAAAATTTAAATTCAGGTAACACTCAGTAAGTGCACACAGCGAATGACAGTTTGAAATGTAAACTGAAAGACTAAACTTTCAAATTGACTTCTTAGGTTTTTAGCTACTCGACCAAGTAAAACACAACATCAGTCCTAAGCTCTTTAGCATGACAATGAGAAAATGATTCAGATTTATTATTTAAAAAAAAAAAAAAAGAAAAACTTTTACATTGAACAATTTAAAGGAACTTGTAGTATAAATCAAAGCTGTTAACTTAATATTCTATAATCTATAGCACTTATTTATTTTGCTGCCTATTAATTTGGGGCCATATTCAACAAAGAGAAACATAGATCTATAAGCAATAAATAAGCATAAGTAAAAAGTAATAAGTCAATCTTTTTTATCTTGTTTACTTACTTTGAATCCTAACTTCCTACTGTGTTCAAGGAGAGCTACCTTTTGATGACAATGCCCCTATAAATACAATGTCGGATATTTTTTACTGACCACTGTCCCTTTTTAAGCTGGAATATTAAGAGACTGAATCAAATTATAAAAACAAATAAAGTGCTATCTTATCTAACTTCTATGAAGGCAGATATTCTCATACAAAACACACATTTGCATAAATAAAGACTATGACAATTTGAGATGGACGATTTGTATTGGATAAATATATCACTCGTATTCAATAAAATTAGAGAAATATGAATTCAGATACAGAAAGCTGTTTTTTTGGGATCTCGCATTTCTGTCGGGGGGAGTCAATGTCTTGTCACAGTTCAACAATTCCATGAAAATAATGTCTGTACCCAAAATAAATTTATGTTGTCAACTAATATGACAGTGAATTTATATCTATTTTTTCTGTTCATTTCCCAGTGTGTTTAATAGTTCCATTCTGTGCTGTGACATAGTTACAGAAAAAACATTTTAAATACTTCCCATTATTCCCTGCTTCTATAAATAAATACTTATGTTTAGGTATTAGCAGCAGTCATAACATTATTTACATTAAACAGAGAATAATTCCAGTTAAATAAAAGTATTTTATTTATTTTATTTTATAAGTGGTATTGTAGTGTTGACTGTTGCTCTTTTGTTTTCATTTAGTCTTTGTCGTGGAGGTTTGGCTCTGATTATATTGTAGAATTTTTGCTTGCATTTCTTTTCTGACAACAATTATATTTAAGCCCTCAGTCTGGTTAGCTGATTTTAACATCTAAGCAGTGCCCTCTAACAAATGGTGTCAATATTCAACCTGTAGCAGTAGGTTTGGGTAAAAAGACAGGAAGACATCTTTAGGGCCATTTCACCTTTTTGTAACTGGAAGAACACTGACTGTATTTACCTCCTGTAAATTTTTTTCCATTTTAACACTATTTGAAATTTTATATTTAATATGTTTTTACCTTCTATTTTCCTTTTCTTTTTTGGGGACTTAAAAGAAGGGGATAATCTACTATGATGGTATTATATTAAATATGTTACAGCTCAGCTGCATAAATATTTATCTATATACATACAGAGAGAGGGAGAGGGTATTGCATTTAATGCTGTTGTATTTTGTTTTATTAAGATTACTGTTATGTCCCAGTAGTCTTGAGTTTTTATAATACTATCATCTCTAGTGTATGGAAGATATGCAACTGCGAACATATGATACTATGTTTGAACTTTAAATTTTATTTAAATAGTTAACTAATAATGCACTGTAACATGCAACTATGTTCTTGAAATGTTCCTGAACTTTTAACTGTATTGCCAGGCAACACAGTTGCTTGGAATTTCTTTTGGTATTACATCCATAGGTGACAAAAGTAAATACAATCAACAGCTCAATATAGGACACGATGACATCATTATATAGAGAGTGACAAACAATATTAATGAATTACACAAAAAATTACATGAAACAATTCAACAATTCAGTATTCCACTGATTCCCAGTACAAGACTTTTTAAAGTAAGCATAATATAAGTTAGATTGAAGTGTTTGGAGATCAGGAGGAGGGAGGAATGAATCAGAGGCTGTATTTAAATTATGACCTAAAAGGTTTCTGTGATGTTAATAACTAAAAGAGATGGCTGCCTGCATCAGTGTGCCTTTAAATAACCCGTGTTGTATTACAGCTCCTCAATAAAGTTTTAGGCATTTGATCCTTTCTGCTGTCCCAATGACATGGTATAGTTTTATGTTTTGAATGAGCACATGCATTACCATATAAGTGTTATTGAGAAAATTATATAAAACCAAACCTGCACTGTTTGGAACATGTTAAACTTTTTACGTTGTTGGAGATGCTTTTCTGACATGAGAAATTATGTTTTCATTCCAGTTGAGTCTGGGAGCGTTAATGGTGGGAAGAAATTCAAATGATTCCACCATGTTCACAACAACACCATTTCTAACTATGAGTGTAGGTGGTGTGGAGTATTTCCTAAAATCCATGACCATTTCCTTGGTTTTCATAGTATTCAGGTTGAAATTTTTGAAGGTGTACTGATACTGTACCTTGTCCCTGTCTGAAGTAATGCTGATCAGGGTAGTATCATCTGCAAATTTCAGCAAGTTTACAGATATGTCAGGGGATATTAAATTGTTGGTGCAGACAGAGTAGAGGTGAAGGAACATACCATAATGGGGACCATGTGGCCCAGGTCATTTCTTGATGTCCATTTATCAGGTTTGAATAACCAGAAACATATACCATAGTTTAATTTCATACTGAGAAGTTTACCTTGAAGAAGCTCTGATGACAGTGTTAAATGCTGAATTACTATACATCCACAAATAAAATCCTGGCAAAGGTATCTGGAGAGTGTAGATTTGGCATGATGTGGTAGAAGGCCATGTTTAGTGCATGCTCAACTGACCTACTGGCACATGAAGCAAACTGTAGTGAATCAAGGAGACTTACTGTATCTGTGACTAGATATTGTGAAGAATTCGGTGTTCAAATGTCTATTATTACTACAGTAAATAGAGGTGCAAACTGATCAGTGTAGGAGGTTTGTGTGCCTGGAGAAAATATTGCCTGCACCAGGAACTGTACAATATTTTTGCATCTAGAAGAGGATATAGACTTCATGCTCAGAGATGCAGATGGGAAAAGATGGAGTTGCATAGAAATCGGATGGTACATGGCAACAAACAGAGTCCCGAGCTGTGGAGAGGTGCTTCTCAAACCTGCAACAGAAACTGTTTAGTTGATTAGATACAGAGGGATTTTTTTGTGGAGGGAAAGCTCTGTGTTTCTAACTAGTAATCTATAGCATACAGGTTAGAGGAGTAATCATTGGTGGAAAAACCCTGCTCCAGCTTGATCTTTTATCTGGTTTTGGTGGCCTGATTTCTATTTTTAATAAGGCTTCTCCTTAGCTGTCCATTATTTTTTCAGCTCTTTAGAAAACCATGTTTTGTCATTATTGTGCGTATATAATGGTTATTTTCAGCAGAATATAGTTTTCTTGACAAAAAGTTATGTAACAAGTAACTCCTTATATACCCATTTAATTCATAGTGTGGAGTCAAGGTCATTTTGAAATGTAATAAAATTAGGCTCAGCATCTTTGTAGTACTAGGGTGTTGTACCGTGTTAGCCATTATGATTGTAGAGAAGAGCCAAATGACACCTTTTATTAGCTAACTAAAAGATTACAATATGCAAGCTGAGGCAACTCAGGCCCCTTCTTCAGGCCTGAGTTGCCTCGAAAGCTTGCATATTATAATCTTTTTAGTTAGCCAATAAAAGGTGTCATTTTGCTTGGCTCTGCTCAGCATCTTTTAAAGCTTATATATTTTTTTAAACTTTACAGCTTTTTAAAACATTACATGCACATTATATAAACCAAACACAATACTGTATTAACAGAATAAGAAAACCTTTTGATCTAAAACAACAACAGTTCCCCAATTCTAGAACTAAAATCTTAGTGTTGTGTTTTCCCAAGACTACTGGGACATAACAGTAATCTTAATAAAACAGCACTTTCCTACATTTTTAATGTATAATATGTTGCCACTGGGTGATGACAGAGAAGTATGTAATATCTTTCTTATTGGAAGGATGGTCTACTTTAAAACCATACCAAAACACTGATGTTTAAGAAGAACTGTAGGACCATACCTTGTAAGGTCTGCCAATGCTTGTAATTCTCCCCCTTTAAACATGCCTTTATTAAACTCGGTAATCAGTACAAGTGAATTTCATCTTGGATTAAATTATAAAGATACAGTATTTATGATTTTGGACACTGACTGACACATTAGCCATCTTGTACCATACAACAACTATGAAAAATTTTAAAGTATTGCCCATGCTGTCAAGTTAATTTTTATTTGACAATGAACCCCTTTGCCATTTGGAGTTAGCATCCTGATAAATTCAGGATCTCTGAAAGCCAAATAGTACTTAGCTTTGCTTAATTAAGGTTGACAATGAATTATCTTTAAGTAGCTCATATTGCTTGTAAAAAAAGAAATTAGATCAATATTGATGAAGAACTTGCTTTGCATGAGCGACAGCAGATACACAGCAAAACACAAACTGCATTCTTAAGCCATGTACAAACTATAAAGATCTGAGTTACAGTACAATCAGTTACAATGAGGGTCACATTATACAAAGGAGAAAGCCAATATATTACAACGCACAAAATATAACATTAGTGTCTGATTTTGTATTTAGGTACAGAGAATTAATGAGTGAAATCTGGCTTGGTCACTGATGCTCTAAATTATCTGTTCCAAGTATGTCAACTTTCAGTGCACACTGAAACTTGTTGAATGAACACCAGTGAGTTCATGGAGATAAACTACTTTTTTCCATTTACATGACACAGTCAGCTGTCACAAGTGGTCAGGTCAAAAACAGACAGCAGAACACTATGCAATGCATAACCAGGGCTGGGAAGAAACCTACATATTTGAAAGGCAATGGCAACAGCAAGCATAGATTATGACATGTCAGTGCTGAAAGTAAGACACTGCAAGGTGGCAAATGGTCCAATATATGAAAGGAGTGCCCCAAGAGCAATAGGCTAACAAAGAAGATGAGTAGTTACAAGCATCCAGGACAAAAGTTTGCAACAAGATGTTTTTTCTTATTTGACTGTATGGAGAATACAAGGAATGAATGGCCCTTCAAATAGTACCTGGAACTTTATGTGAACAAAGACACCTGAACCCACCTATAAAGAAGTATTAGTCAGAAAAAGCTTTGCATGTGGTTTAAGATACACTTTTTACCAGGCAGAGAGTATGGTGTCAGGAGACTTGATTGATAGACAGATAGATAAACAGATACACAGACAGACAGACAGACAAATAATGTTCGGCTGAAGAGAAGGAGAGAGACGAGAAAGAGAATTAACGGAAAGAAATTTTAGAAGTGCTACATTCTGGAAAAATCTGGGCCTGCAGACAGTGACCTAATAATATGGGCAGCCCTAGAAGAGATAACAGGTTTTGTTTTGCACCCACTTCGCTTCTGAACTTAGAAACACTGGGTGTTTATCTTAACTTGTATATTTTGTGTTGTCCAATAAATCGACAATGGAATTTCAGTAGGTTTTACTCTAACCATCCAAAGAAATCTCACTACGGTGCAATGTTCAGCAATGTTGCAATACACAGTAGAACATTCATGTTCATTTAACATTAGCTTCAACTAGGTTAACGGCAGAACACTGTACTGTACATGTTCAAACTACCCATAAGGCAATGCAAATGTGTTGCATTGTATCATTTTCTATCCGAGTGGTTACTGCATATTTTTAAAAACACTTACTTTTTGATTTACCTTCAAATTTAGGTCCTTATCACTGTAAATTTTAATTGCTTACTGTATATCTGTAAAACCAATTGGTCAAAAAAGTATATGAAACTATACAAGAAAGCATGTTAAAGCAACAACAAACATGAAGATGCTGCTGCAATTACGCCTTGATAATGTTTTCTTTCACAAGGACAACAACTCAAAGTAAAGGACAAAAATAGCAAAAACACAGAACTTAAATCAATTAACATATAAAACATTTCATTTTTCGTAAATATAAAAATAACAGATTAACTACCCAATTAAATAAGCTGACATTTCAGATTTGCAAAGCTAAATAGTTATTTTACCAGTAACAAGTTACTTATTTTAATAAAGGGTAAGTAAAACATATTTCATATCAGGAACATTTGCTTTTGCCATATTTGTGGATTTTAAAGAAATGCAAAGCCACATTACTAATAGTATTAAAATTGCAAACATTTTATAAATGTTTTTACAAACTCTCTCAAGTTATCAATCTAACTCCATGGTAGTTTAGAAAAGCTTGCACTTAATACCAGTGCATAAATAGGGAAAAATTGTTTAGAGAGATCCTCTGATGACAAGATTTGTCTGTAGATTTTGGCACCAACCTACAAATCAATAACTTGTCTGCACTAATCATAATCCCAAATCACTCCTACCCAACTATCTGCATTAATCAAGAACTCTAAAATTGGCCAGGTAATAGAAAGAGTGCCATTCAATTAATACCCCATAACACTAAATTGAAATAGGGGTGTTAAAACAATAGGTTGATGTTTTGTTATTTCTTCTTCTTTCGGCTGCTCCTGTTAGGGTTTGCCACAGCGAATCATCTTCTTCCATATCTTTCTGTCCTCTGCATCTTGTTCTGTTACACCATCACCTGCATGTCCTCTCTCACCACATCCATAAACCTTCTCTTAGGCCTTTCTCTTTTCCTCTTCCCTGGCAGCTCTATCCTTAGCATTCTTCTCCCAATATACCCAGCATCTCTCCTCTGCACATGTCCAAACCAACGCAATCTCGCCTCCCTGACTTTGTCTTCCAACCATCCAACTTGATTTGACTCTCTAATGTACTCATTTCTAATCCTATCCATCCTTGTCACATCCAGTGCAAATCTTAGCATCTTTAACTCTGCTACCTCCAGTTCTGTCTCCTGCTTTCTGGTCAGTGCCACCGTCTCCTGCTTTCTGGTCAGTGCCAATGTCTCCAACCCATATAACAGCTGGTCTCACTACCGTCCTGTAGACCTTCCCTTTCGCTCTTGCGGATACCCGTATGTCGCAAATTACTCCTGACACTCTTCTCCACCCATTCCACCCTGCCAGCACTCTCTTCTTCACCTCTCTTCCACAATCCCCATTACTCTGTTCTGTTGATCCCAAGTATTTACTGTTTACAAATACAAAATATCTTTTAAGGAGCTCAAAACTTTCAAATAAGTCTTCTTTACAGCAAGGTGGTTGCAACTAAATGTTCCAAAACATACTCTCAATAGAGGAGCACAATTACCACAATTTTGATTAACACTACTACAAAGAAATATGTATTTAAATATGTATAATGTGTACCACCAGCATATACTGTATTCTGTATATACACAGTCTATTTAGCAGTTTTCTAGGGAACCAATTAAAGATTGTTAATGTCAAACTGTTAATGCTGGATTAGTTGAAATTCTTAAGTTTAGTGTTTTAAACAAATGTTTATTTTTGTTTACATTAAAGATACAAAGGCACTTATTAAAATATTTGTGTTTTTAATTTGTAATATAGTAATTTCCAAATATTCAAATAACTAAGAAATAATATGTAAATAATATGTAATACGTATATAACACCTTATATTTTTTTAACCAAATGTTACTTCTGAAAACCAGCCATCACCACTGTTTACCATTCAAAAACATGGAAAAATGTTAAACATGGAAATAGTGACTTCTCATGCATTAAGAAAACACAAGTTGAATATGTACATAAAGTCAAAGCACACATAAAATCTTAAATGAGTGTAATGTTAGAATAAGATGTTAATGTAAACACAACATGGTATTTCTATTGCACTGGTATGTAAGAGCATTAACTGTAACAATATTAATATATAGCAAGATTAACAGATATTTACAGTAGGTAGTAATGAGTTGTTACATACTGCTCCCATTGTGTCATTTATAAAATGTGATAGAAATACTGTACATCACCATTGAATCTTAAAAGAACATTACTGAATACTACTTGCTTACATGACATTTGCACATTATCAAGCAAAGAATTGTTACCTACATAAGATATGGAAATACTGCAACCACATAGATCCATTACTATGCAATGTTTATGATTAGTATAAATATCACATTATACTTAACTATCTGCTATGCGCAGCCTATAACCAAAGCTCAGGACTCTGGCCCAATCACCGATAGCATTGATGTTCACTAGGTTTGCCCTGTTATCTGTAATAATGCAAACTTGCTACTTCTTTCTTCAAGCTCCACACGGCCAGTACAACTCTCAGTCCTTGGGCATTTGATTTCCTGTTTTTGAGAATAGTATGCCGTTTGCAAGCATCAACTTTTTGGCATACTGTAAATCCTTATCAATATAATGAGCCATAGTGCTCAGACATACTTCCATAATTCTATTCTAGAAGACACACAGCTATAAAACATAAAGCCAAAAAATGAATCGAGTTACAATCTCTTCAGTACGGAAAAAAAAAAAAATCAGGAATGGTCTCCCCTAGACTGTCTCGTATAGTTAGATATGGGGATGGATATTTGAGGAGTAAACCGCAAGACAATTATTATATTTTATGTACATTAAAGAACCATCAACAAAAAATCAGATCAAATTAATAATATATTGAACAATTATTATAAAAGTAAAGTTGAATAAATCGGACTCTGCAGCTGCATGAATACCACTTCCGGTAAGTGGAAATAGCTCAAAAGTTTTGTACCTAATACTTGTATGAAAAATTTGGTTGACCTAAGTGAAAGCATACTCAAGGTATCATGTTTACATATGCATACACACACGCATACACACACACACACACACAGACATAATTCCAAAAAAGATATTTTCATACTCAGGAAGTTCTAAAAACATTAAGATTCATCAAAATCTCAAAACTGAATTTTTGGACAATTTCAATACTTTCCCTATACATTTTATACGAGAAAGTAAAAAATGGTGCAGTATTTTTTTTAATGTAATTAATCCTGGGCATGACGTTAAACAGCATTCAGCCCTGCAAGGGGTCCTCCAACTTGCAGGAAAAATCTAAGGGTTGATGGTAGGATTGCCACTCTAGCCACCGCAAAAACTTCACGCAGCTCCGAAACAACAGACAGGACTCCTTTCTGCAAGAGTAGCTCTGCTGCAGCTGCCCATAGGAAGGCTGCTCACATTATGAAGGGGATGGGGAAAGCCCTTGGGAGCCTTAGCCCCTGAAGAGTCGAAACTACTGGAGAGTCAATGGGGTCGGGCCTGTTGGGGATCAGAAATGGTGTGGTGTCACCCACTGCACGGAAGCACTTGGGTCCTAAATTGAGTAGCGTTCACATTCCTCTGCTGTCAGAAGAGTTTTATAAACTCTGCATGTCAGTGGCGACACTCTCCGAGGTGTGCAGACCTAGGACTGCTCAGTTCTCTATAGGTGGGTGCACTTTATATTGGTCTGGTCACTCTGGGAGTAGCTGTTGCTGTAGCAGATTGGCTCCTTCCGATAGTGTCCGATGTCACTCCTTTCAACAAGTGTATTATGAGATTCAGATTAAGGCATTCTTTGGGGGCCTTATCTGTTGTCTTAGTGTATGCAATGACCGCAGTGAGTGATGTCTCGGTGAGGGAGATATTTTATTTGCAGCTTCGCTCTGTGGTTGATGGGTGCCCACAAGGCAACATTCCTCTGGTCATGGATGACTTCAGTGCAACTAGTGGCACATGCAGGGACGGCTATGAGGATTGTGTTGATCCCCATGCGTATGTTGACCGTAGAGAAAGTGGCTCCATGTTCCTTGACTTTGCAAAAGGTCAGGGGCTGTGGATTGCTGGATCCTGGTTCCAGCATCCTGAGCCGCATCGTTGGACTTGGTACTCCAATACTGATGATGCGGTGAAAGAAATTGATCACATCCTCAAGGGCAGATGCTCAAGAATGAGGCCAGACTCCAAGATTAGGCTGTTTCTAACGAGGCTGCACACAGGAACTTGCAGACTTGGGTGCAACTGCTATTTCTAATGTGATATGGCAGACCTTCTGTGACAAGACCATGAAGATTAATGAGAGGTTGTGTTGGTGTTGCCAGTGTTTCCAGAAGGAGGCGTTTCAACTAGCAGGGCACCCTGGATAACATCAAGAGGAGTCGCAGCACACTGCTTAATAGCAACTCTAGTCTGTACCAGGAATTGAGAAGGACAGCTGCACGGGCTCTGAGGGCAGATAAGGAGGTATTTGTTAGAAGAATCTGTGAGCAACTGACACACCATCTATGGTCTAGTGACCCACATCCTGCTTCCAGAGAAATCGAAGCATTACGCACATCCTAATCTGTCACAGTCAGGGTGGTTGATGGAATGGTCCTTATAGATGACGCTGCAATTGTGACCTGCTAGCCTGGCTACTTTGTGGAGCTATTTAACTCTTTTTGTTGACACAAGGGGTTGAGGATGAATATCAGGGGCAGAGGGCAAAAGCAAGCTGTAAATATTGATAAAACTCACTATTATGTTATAGGTAGACCCTCTTTGCTTGAAGGACCGTTAGACCCTTTGATTTGACGATGAAACCCTGTGTGTGCGTAAGTAGCGTATAGTAAGGAACGTCTAGAACGGCATTGATATATTGAGCGAGAGAGCAAAGCAAATGCACAAATCAAAATAATCTGTGCATGTTGTTTATTTCTTTATTTTTTGCATATTACTGCTGAATCGGACTCTGATTATTGAACTCCGATTCTGATACAAGTGATCCTGGAGATCAAAACGAAAGTCAGATGCCTGCATCAACTGATCATAGTACTGGACACACTCATGCAGCTGACACACCAACACAAAAGTTCGCCCTGGAAGGACTTCACCAATCTATGTGGCCTGCTGATGGACACTATGGATTAGCAGCCACTCAACTACTTCAAACCGTTGTTTTACCAGAAAGTGCCTTTCAGTTTATGAATGATGGGACAAACACGTATGTTATAAGTATGTGAATATGCATACTGTAGTGGATCCTGGAACATAAGTCAGAGTGACATTTGTCATAAATAAGTATTTTATGTTGATTTATGCATGAAATCATTGCTTTATGTGCTTTTTAGAAAACTGAGTTTTTTTTGGAAAAATATTCAGCCCTGGGACAAAAGGAAGAAAAAATTATTAGCCCTAAAAGAGTTAAAGCTGATCCTCCTGCTAATTCTTGAGGTTGATCCTCTGATTAGCTGTGAACCACCCAATCTCACTGTTAAGGATCTGTGGTATCCAGAGTGAATTTCTCCAGGCTAATGGTAAGGCTGTCCTCCTTGCATTGAAAGCAATCTTTGCTTCCATTCGGGAGACAGGCATCACTCCAACTGACTGGAAAACAGGACTTGTCATCCCTGTCTGGAAATGGAAGGGTAATCAATCACCTGCATTGCTGCAACTACAGGTGGATAGCACTGCTCTTGGTGCCAGGTAAGGTCCTTGCTAGAGTCATCCTGAACAAAATCCATGATCACTTTCTTACTAGCCATCGAATGGAGAGGTCTGATTTTATGCCTAAGAACTCTACTATCTACCATATTCTGGCATTGAGGGCTCTCATGGAGTGCAAACATGAATAACAACCGAGTTTCTTTGCAGCCTTTGTTGATTTTTTGTGAAGCGTTCGACTTGATCAAGCTGCCCTGTGGGACATACTTAGACTTTGCAGGATTCCCCCCAAAATTGCTGGATATCATGACCAGCCTGTTGATTCTGGGGCTCGTCAGGGGTGTATTCTTGCTCCTACTCTGTTCAGTGCTTGCATGGACTGGGCGTTGAGCAGGGTTGTGGGGTCCAGCGGCAGTGGGGCATCTGTTGTTGAAGCAAGATTCACTGATCTTGACTTTGCCAACAATGCCATGATCTTCAAGAAGTCAATGGATGCTCTGAACCAGAGGTGCGTTCTTAGTCCCCTTCTGTATTCAATATACACACATAACTGAATGGCCAGATACAGCTCAAACACCATTGTAAAATTTGCTGAAAACACAGCTGATGTACACCTCATTAGCAACAATAATGAGAAGTCGTACCTAAATGAAATGACTGGCCTGTCACTATGGTGTTGGGAAAACATTCTGTCCGTCAACGTCAGCAAAACAATAGTAGATTTCAGCAAGGAGAATGAGGAGGATGATAAAGCATAACCTGGTCTTCACCAGACATAGTGCTTGGAGTTCTGACCAAAGAGTTCAATTTTTGTCTCATCGAACCAAATAATCTTTTTCCTTGTGCTGTCAGAGTTCTTTAAAAGTTTTTTGGCAAGATCCAAGTGGGCTGACATGTGCCTTTTACTCAAAATTGACTTTAGCCATGTTAATGAAATGCTGCTTTGATGGTCATCTTTTCAAAAGGTACTACCACCTTAGAAGAGGACTTCTGAAGCCCTGTCAGAGTGACCAATGGATTTTGGTCACCTCCCTAACCATGGCCCTTTTTGCCTGGTTAATCTAGGAAGAGTGCTGGTGATACAAAACGTCTTCAGTTTCACTTATTATTGAGGCTACTGTGCTCCAGAAAACACTCACAGCTTTAGAAATGCTTTATACCATTTCTATCATCTTTGCCTCGCCATAATTTGATCCCAAACGTCTACAGAGGGTTCCCTTGAACTTCATGGCTTAGATTTTGTTCTGATAAGAAGTGTGAATTGTGGCACCCTATATGCAGAGACATGTGCATATCTCAGCTATGCCCAATCAATTGAGTAAGACAGATGTGGACACCAATCAAATTCCAAACACCTCTTAAAGACAAGTAAAGCAAACTGGTTGCACCTCACCATAATCTGGAGTGCCAAAACAAAGGGTCTGAATAAAATAAAACGTTTTCAGTTTTTGATTTGTAACAAAGTTGCGAACCTTTCAGAAAACATGCTTCAACTTTGTCATTATAGGTTGCTGAGTGTAGACTGACAGATACATTTGCCATTTTTGCCTATTTAAAATTAAATTAACACCACAATAAAGTGATGTGGCCTGCAGAGGGTGCTCCACCCCCACCAACTCCAACACAAGTAGACGCAAGTTGAGCACAACACACCGCTTTTATTCGGAGGGAAACACTTCCCAAAATGTTTCCCATTAGTAGCAATGCACAGTACAGTAACAAGCAATACACAGTCAGAGCAGCACTTTGTGTTCTTGCTCTGTCTTTGTCTTTGCCTCCACTCCTCCTTCTAGCAAGCATCGTCTTCTCCCTCCTGACTCAGTGGCAGCTGGCTCCATTTATGTAATACCTGGGAGTACTTCCAGTGTCCCATAGACTTGTTCCAGAAGCACTTCCAAATAAGCTGGGCACCCGACAAAGTAGGGCTCTGCAGTCCCTATAGCACCTCCTAGGAAACCACCCATGGAGTCTAGCAAAACTGAGTTGCAAAACGCCATGTCCCATGGTGCACCAAAGCAACCCAAGGGGGTTGCTACCATCTAGCAATTTGGGGAATCGTGTGCCCCATGCACGCTCAATCCCCCGGAACTTCAACTTCAAAGGCATCCTGCTGGGTAAGGACCCAGGATGTTTGTCACAGTGGGCAGGAAGTAAAAATGTCTGAGCATTTCTGAATCCACTTTGTATCACTGAATTGTTTTTTGTAATCAAGATATTTTCTCCTGAATCTGATAATGTTCTGACACTTCTTTTGTTAGTATGCTGATACTACATACTGTAGTAACTCAGTCTTACCAAAGTATGCTTTCTCTCAACTTTATAGTCACTGCCTGACTATAATTTCACTGCTTGATTCCATGCCTGTAATAAAAGGTATTAGTGTGGGTACACTTACTAAAGGTATAGTATATTAATAACTTCTAATTATGTGTGTCATGGAGCACACAAAATGAGGAGGGGTCCCACAGCCTGTTTAAGGTCGCTTTATTACAGTCTATACCCCGCAGATACCAAAATCACTAGATGCTCAAGTCCCTTTATATAAAATGACATAGTATTAACATATACTTATGCAAATCATTCCACATACTTGACCCACGTCTAGATTACTTAAAATATCTAATACAAAGTAAATGCCATATAAATATCTGTTATACTGTATTGTTTTGGAAATAATGACTTTGGCGAGCAATGTGCAACTTTTCAAAGGTCTAAGATTTTTATTTTCCTGTTGAGAGATAGCACTTTGTTGCTTTGACCACTAAATTGATTTAGGAGCCAAGGGTCCACAACACAATTAGTGAATGAACGAGGCACAAGGCTAATAATACTCAAATAAGAAGTGCTGGAGACAGATAATGAGCATTTGTGAAATTAGCTCAGGAAGAGCACTTCACAACATGAGCTAAACTGAGAACTTAATCCGTCAACTCTACAGAGTCCATCTTTGACAACTATGAGTGGTGCACTTCCCTGATGACATCCGCTTTTTTTCTCTCTGTGTCAGCTCCCGCTATTTCTGCACTGCTTCCCTACACTCCACCTATCCACAGTGCAAATCCCATTCTTGTTGGCAAATTGAATTGATATGGACTCGCACCACAAAGCATTTCAGTTTGAAAATTTGCACTGTGATAAACTTCTGTTGGTGAGCTACAAGAAGTCAGTCTCTGACCACTGTGAGTGGTGCGCTTCCCTGGTGACATAAGCTGATCTCTCTCTCTCTTTCTGTGTCTCTGTGCAGCTACATAGTCACATGAAAAAGTCTCAGCCTGCATAATAATTTACTCTACTTTCAACAAAAAAGATAACAGTGGTATGTCCCAGGAACATCGGAGTAGTGGGGTGTTTTCCGAACAAAGATTTTAGTGAAGCAATATTAAGTTGTATGAAATTAAATCAAATGTGAAAAACTGGCTGTGCAAAAATGTGGGTACCCTTATAATTTTGCTGATTTGAATGCATATAACTGCTCGCTCAATACTGATTACTTGCAACACCAAATTGGTTGGATTAGCTCATTATGCCTTGAACTTCATAGACAGGTGTGTCCATTCATGAGAAAAGGTATTTAAGGTAGTCAATTGCAAGTTGTTCTTCCCTTTGACTCTCCTCTGAAGAGTGACAGCATGGAATCCTCAAAGCAACTCTCAAAAGATCTGAAAACAAAGATTGTTCAGTATGATGGTTTAGGGGAAGGCTACAAAAAGCTATCTCAGTGGTTTAAACTGTCAGTTTCAACTGTAAGGAATGTAATCAGAAAATGGAAGGCCACAGGCACAGTTGCTGTTAAACCCTGGTCTGGCAGGCCAAGCAAAATACAGGAGAGGCATATGTGCAGGATTGTGAGAATGGTTACAGACAACCCAAAGATCACCTTCAAAGACCTGCAAGAACATCTTGCTGCAGGTGGTGTATCTGTACATCGTTCTACAATTCAGCGCAATTTGCACAGAGAACATCTGTATGGCAGGGTGATGAGAAAGAAGCTCTTTCTGCACTCACACCACAAACAGAGTCACTTGTTGTATGCAAATGCTCAATTAGACAAGCCAGATTCATTTTGGAACAAAGTGCTTTGGACTGGTGAGACAAAAAACTGAGTTATTTGGTTGTAACAAAAAGCACTTTGCATGGCAGAAGAACACCACCGCATTCCAAGAAAAACACCTGCTAGCTACTGTCAAATTTGGTGTTTTGGGACTGTGTGGCTAGTTCAGGGACTGGGGCCCTTGTTAAAGTTGAGGGTCGGATGAATTCAACTCAGTATCAACAAATTCTTCAGGGTCATGTTCAAGCATTAGTCACAAAGTTGAAGTTACGCAGGGGTTGGATATTCCAACAAGACAATGACACAAAACACAGTACGAAATCTTCAAAGGAATTCATGCAGAGGGAGAAATACAATGTTTTGGAATGGCCGTCACAGTCCCCTGACTTGAATATCATAGAAAATCTATAGGATGATTTGAAGCAGGCTGTCCATGCTCGGCAGCCATCAAATCTAACTGAAATGGAGAGATTTTTTTTATGGAAGAATGGTCAAAAATACCTCCATCCAGAATCCAGACAACATCAAAGGCTATAGGAGGCAAAAGGAGGCTCAACTAAGTATTGATGTAACATCTCTGTTAGGGTGCCCAAATTCATGCACCTGTCTAATTTTGTTATGATGCATATTGCATATTTTCTGCTAATCCAATAAACTTAATGTCACTGCTGAAATACTACTGTTTCCATAAGGCATGTCATATATTAAACGACGTTGCTACTTTGAAAGCTCAGTCAATGCTAAACAAAAATCCAAAGAATTAAGAGGGGTTCCCAAACTTTTTCATATGACTGTATATCTACACATTACTTTATTTGCATGAATTCCCCATAGTGCTTGGCATACGGCAAATTGAAGTTTTGCTTTTTGGAACTTAATGGAATTTCTTTACCCAAATATTTTCAGTTCGTGGTAGGTTGAATCTCTGGAACTGGAACACACAAACACAGAGGGCCATCTGTACAATATTTGATTTGATTCAGTTTCAATTTATAGGATAAACCTGCAATATGCCAAGCAAACTATATTTAATACTATTTTTTTAACATTTTATTGAATTTTTTAAAAGCAAGTCAAACTTGACAAAACTAAGTTCAAATCAACCCCCACCCATAAGAAAGAGAGCAAGGCCAACTGCCTTTTCTCTGTAACTACATTAGGATTGATGGGGGACAGTTTAGGTGCTAAACAGTTTTTGCCATTTCCCTAAACTGTTTTGATCTTCAAATCCGCTAAACATTTAAATATTTTTTTTAATTTACATTGCTAATACATACCCAGAGAAAGAGAAAACAAAGATTATATGATCAAAACGTTTAATAGATTCTGGAATTAATATTATTTAAGAATTTAAACAAACTATTTCAGGGCATACACTATTATAGTAATACATTTAACATTAATTTAACATTAACATTTAATTACAATTAACACTTAAACACTAAAATATTTTTAAGATATGTGCTAATTATAAGCTTACAAAGCAAAATCAGGTACTTCATATAGGCAAGTATTGGCTAAGAACAAGATTATCAAGGAAAAAATATTTTTAAACTATTACGTATTTTTGGGTTAAATATTATTATTGAAATTATATAAACACAGGGTAGGTTTGTTTAATGGAGAATCAACAAAAGTGCAGTCCAGTTAACAATAAAACCCTAAGCAAACCCTACTGCTATTTAATTCTACTATGATAATATGATGTCTGCCAAATATAAAAGACAGTGCCACTATTATACTACCAAACTGCACCATAATCTGACAGGTAAAACAGCAACACTTAACAGATACTGGGAGCCCTCTGCTGGCACCCCTTAGAGATGTGATTAATCATAAATGGATTTGCTATGACTTAAACATAAGAAGTCCAAAATCTAAATTCATGCTCATGTCTATGCAAACGTAAAACCCCAAATATTTCTCAGAAAGAAATAACTGTTAATTGTCTTGTATTTTAAGCAGATTAATGGTTATGCAACAATCCCTTCATAGTTAGCTATGGATATATCCAGACTCAACAGTAATCTACAGAAAGCAAATAGAAATCTAAAACAGGAAGCCTTAAAGGTGGCTTACTCCATTATCTGTCATTTCACCTTACAAGCAAACTGATGGGAAAAACAGAGATAATTCAAATTAAATGACAGAGGGATTCAAAATAATGTAAATTAGCAACAGTATAAGAACATTTCTCTTTACAAAAAAACTGTTCTTAGAAGGTAAAATTTGCTAATGAGGAGAGTTAAAATGGTTCAGCAACATCCTTCCTTTTGCCTTTCAAGGTTTAGCTAGAGATAATTAGGTGAAAGCTTTAAAAGGGGAGAAATGTTCCAAGAGCAATCTAATATATTTTGCAAGGTCTAATTAACTCAGTAAGCAATCTCAATTACTTACTACCTAAATAATCAGTCCCCCCTGCACATTTCCTAAATAACTCTCTCATTCCTTTATAAAAAATGATCTTATAGGGCTTCCTTGGACAAGCAAACTCTAAACTTCATTTGTCTTTTGGCAAGTTTGATGGCTATGCATTTAAAAACCCATTCTGTCTTATAAACTAAAAATTAAACGTACTCAGCTGTGATGCTCTTCACCGCATCTGCTATTTATATGCTAATACTCTCTCTTACAGGAAGGTCTTGCAAATTATTACAGCAAGTCAATAACTCAGGTGGCTCTGCGGCAGGCATGGGTGAATAATAGAATTAAATATTTAGCACAAGTGGAGGAGGACTGAGAAGTTTAAAAATGTAATACAGACATAATTACTTACTTTGGGCATATAATTGCATAATTTGTCCTGAATATTTCTGGAATTACGCATTGTTAAAACACTTTTAAGTCTCCTGAGGAATTTCTAGCAGATACAGACTTAATTTTGCTAACTGGTTTAATGCTTTTCAATAACAAAATTGACTCTTAACACACAGACAAAATCTATACACAGAGTAAATGGTAAGAAACATTTGATGATCTTAGTTTTTAAATGAATTGTTACTAAAACAAAAAAAAAATGCCTTCTTGGAATTGCGACCTGGTAGGATAGAGAGACACTTGTGCATTACTTATCCTTAAAGCTATGTTGCTGGACGTCTTGTTTTTCTGGTGGATTTACCCACGGAAGACTGATCTAAAAGGATGGGTTCTAACAAACAAGGGTACCAAGGATTTAATTTAACTATGTTCTAGCTAACTTATATCAAACATTTGACAGAACATGAATTCTGTTCTCAAAAGGGTACCATCAACTCATATTGGGCAAATTCAGAGCTCACTAAAAATGATGTAGCTACCTTGAGAAGATGTATAACTGGACAAAAAAAGCTTAGATGATCTGATTCTAAATGGTGAATTGCTTAATTTTTGTGTTAGTTATGAATGGTTTTCATCAAACATCATTTTCTATCAGAAGTTTGCTTGGAAGTACAGCTTATCATTTTGTTAAAAAGGTCAATTGATCAACTTTGTACTCATATCACTTGACTTGAGGTCACACTGGTAAAGGGAGGCATTGAATTTATACTTGGTGAGTAACACTTTCTCAACTGTTTCCCCAAATAGTCCCCAGACAGATGTTTACTCATTTAAGATGACCACTGCTCTATGTTGTAGCATCTGCTGAGTAAATAAATATAAATGTAAACTGATTGATGAACTTGCTCAGACTGGTGGTACGTGAGATGGATAGACATTGGAAACCAAAGCAAGAGATAAAGGGTAAACTGGTAGTGGCTGGAGGGAGCTACTCGTGTTTATAGGGAGAATTTATGTACAATGCAATTGGAAGGACCTGCCCAAGACCTCAATAGTGGTAAGAGCTGCAAAATACTGAGGCCAAAAAATAATCAGTGCCAAGCATGGTTCCAGCCCTAAGATCATTAAAGAAAAGTCAAGATAGCTGAAGCGAAACCTCATGTATGGGAGGTGTTTAACAAGGCCAAGGAGAAGGAATTTATGGTAGCTTTAAAAAAGGCTCTGCCAAAAAAATCTGTCAAAGAAGTAAAGGTTGAACCCTACTTAGGTTGCATTCAGCTAGGATGGAAAAACATGGATCTCAATCAAAGTTATTGTCAAGAGGTAGGAAGAGTAATTTGAGATACTCTTAGTCCAGATTCTGAGGAGGAAAAACCTCCCCAAGGTAAAGGAGTTTAAGTATCTCAGGTTCTTTTGCACGAGTTAGAGTAGAGTTAATCATGAGATTGACCCAACAAATCAGCACAGTGACACCAGCTTTGATAATATTGTTGCAAAAAGTGAAAATCAAGTCCAGGGATGAAGTTTTTAACTAAAAGTCAATATTGATCCATTATTGTATAGGGAGCTATGGGAAATGATCAAAAGAATTTTATTATGAGTAGAAATGGTTAAAATAAGGCCCTTGTGCACATTTTCTGGGTACATTTTCATTAACAGAGGGGATGGCTTATCAATAAAGAAGGAGCTTAGAGTAGAACTGCTACATCTACAGATTAATGTTACAATTGGAATGTACTGTTACTGTACAGTATGTTCCCATCTTACACTAGAAAGCATTCTATTAAAATGCACTTTAATTTTTTTTCACATTTAACATATTTATTATGTCTTGGAAATGATGCTTCAAAATGTGTTCAATTTTGCATGCTGTCAATAGAGACATAAACAAAATCATTTGATGTATTTTATTCACTACCCATTAATACTTATATTCGGTGTACCCTTTTGTGTACAGTGTACTTGTAAAGCGTGACATAATTATTACTTTTGTTTAAAACACTTGTGTTAACCACAGCTTTTGAATAAATGTAACAAGCAGTACTTTGAGAGGAGAGAAAGAAATAAAAAACACTTCTTAGAGGTAAATCATAGAATCTCTAATTGCAAAGTGATGAAAAAGTGGGGAAGGGTGTTCAAAAGTCCCAGTTCATTATATGTTTCTTCATCACATATACTGAATGAGTGTGAGCATATGCATGTTGAGTTTTTCTGCCTAACACAGTGTAATGCATTTCCCCCAGTCAATATCTTTGCACTTGGACCATATTATTAGTTCTATTGTGCTGCTTACCATTTAAAAATCCCTTTTGATGTTGGTATGAAAGAGGATTTCTGAAAAACTCTGCATTAAAACAGTATTCGGTATTCATTCAAAGCTAAAAACTGATAAAAATCTAGACAGTACATTAGTATAAAAGCCTAAAATTAGTAATTCCTCAATATATAGTAGATTTGAGCAAATGTCTATCAACGAAAAAAAAATTTAAGTTACTAATTGCTTTTACTCACTCAAAAACTTTGAAAAACAAGAATTCTCCATTATCCATAGAAAAAAAAAAACACACATAATTCTGTTCAATTGTGGCTTAGCTCCAATGATTAAATTTGCTGCTTGCTTTTTTTCTTCTTTTTATAATTTTCAAAAAGCTCTGTACACTGTTCATTGATTGATATTGCAAACTTAATGACGATATGTGCTGGCTTTTTCAAAAACGCAAACTCATTTTCACCAATGGATCTCCCTTCTCCCAACTTTTCCAATCATGGTTGATTCACAAAGTAGGGGTAAAATCCCCATTTATAAATGCTGTTTGTGGGTCGTCAAGGAAATTAAAACGGTAAAACCGAGTCCCTAAAGCCATAAAAGTTGGGAACCATTGCTCTAAAATAAACACTGTAATCCAGCAAGACAATGAAATTGCTATCTCAAAGAGGCTGAGGCTACCTTTGATGACATGGTGCTTTTATTGAGGAAAAAGAAAATATTGATGCCTGATAATGTCAGTGGAACCTCACTTCGTACTCTGTGGTATGGGACTCCAGTTCAGTGTTGTATGCAGAAGGTCAAGGAATACCACAAGGAATTAAAATAATTGGAGTCATTTTTTTCCTTAATAGTTGTTGCATAAAAGTAACAGGTGATCTGAATCATATCTTTTATGCTACACTGTACTCTTTTAAGCAGTGTGCTTCGACCCAGCAGCAAGCTAGGATGCAGACAATAGGGAAACTTCCCAGTATCTAAGACAGGTAAAAAGAGCATGTTGAAAAGACTTTAAAATTTAGTAATTTTGAATCTGTCAAAATGATAAAAGGGAAAAGAGGGCAATTGGCAGTCATTTCCTCTTGTTATTGATTTTAAAGGAAACCACCTATCATTTATAGCTTAGATTAATATTAAAAAGAACTGACACTTCAATAAGTCAAGCACCACACAGTGGACACAGGAGCAGGAGTGAAACTATAAAGGTGCAGGAAAGGTATATATAAATATAAATGAAAAATAAAAAAAGAGACAAAAAAAAATCCTGTTCAGCTCTCTAGCCAGTACAGTTTTACTGAAACAAACCAACTACAAGTACTGTACTAAATATCACATTGTAATAATTATGCTTACTGCTACTTTTAATATAATCCATCAAACGAGCAGCAGGTTTGGAAAAGCATTCAAAGAAAAACCCCTGGTGAAGGGTTGATGTTTTCAAAAAATAGGATGTTATGTATGTCTAGAGCTAACAGAATAATTCAGTTATCCTAAAGCTCAGTACAAAGTGAATGTATATTATTTATAAACGTACATAAATTGCTTAAAAATGAGTGAGGAAGCATACTGTAATATACAACATAGACTATGAAATGACAAATTAACAAGCGTACTGTAGTATCATGAAGTTGTACATTAATGGAAGAGACAGTTTATTTCAGTCTATAGACATGTTCTAAAAGCCATTCAGACAGTGTGGTACAACACTATAAAAATATATAGTGTATTAATGAGATTAATAGATATCTCATTACTTAACTACTTCACAAACAATAAGAACTAAGTAAATTGCACGGAAAGTGAAATTTATCTGTTTTCTCAACTTGACTTCTTATGTCAGCCACTTGCTATAAGAAATAATGTATACTGTAGTTATAAAACATATTAATATGACACTGAAAATCATTTTTAACTGAGCAAAACAGGCAATTCAGTTAAGGAAATGGAGCTGTCTGACAGTGATAAAGCACTCCACTGCTAACTGTATGGATTTATCAATGTCAGGTTGAATTTCAAATGCAAAAGGCTTTGCCTTCTGATAAAGATACAATTGGAAGTCTTTTATCATAATTACAGTTTTAAAAACATTCAATCACTTTGTTTACTTTATCAAGGGTGTGACAGAAAAAATAAAATTGCATTTTGATACTAAAATTTCTTCCGATTAGAACGGAAAAACACAAATAATAAAAAATGAAGGGGTGACACAATGCTTTACTCGTTTTGCTCTGCACACCTAACAGGATTTCACTCACTGTGTGAGATTTAAGTAGATATTTCATGTAAAATCTGAAATCATTCTCTTGGTTGACCTTAAATCAGAAGAGCCAAGTAATCATAAAATTAGTTAAAGCTCTCAACAGTATTCTCCTAGGTGATGATGTCTTTTAATTTTATACAGTACTTAATTATATTCAATGCAATTGTGAAATTAACAAATAAGAGAGATATAGAAAGTAAAAGCAGAAAAAAACAGAAGAAGAATTAGAATTTAATTGTAAGGAAGTTATAAAAAAAAAAAAAAATAAATAAAAAAATTTTTTTTTAAGTCTTCAGTCTATATTTTAATGCCAAGCCCTAAAGCAGCTTAGGCAGGAAAAAGTCAGTATTTCCCCATTTTGTTAGGAATTTATGAGGACAATCCTTTGAAGAGTCAAAATATTTTGCACCTTTACCAACATATGGTCAGGTTGTTTTTGGGAGTTTCATCAGATAATAAGACCTGTTAAAGATGAGCTGACATGTTTTCAAAGATTCTGAGGACAAAAATGACATTTGTCTTAAAGCTTGTAACTACAAGCTGAACTAATTAGACATGGACTCTGTTACATTTAGCACAGACTACCACTTTCTTTAAAAACTAGGTAGATGTATTTCTTAATTTTCTGGAGAAGGCTGGGAAACTTAAGCAAACTATCTTTGGAGGTAAAATACGTATCCATCGTCTTGGAGCTAGGAAACTGACACATTCTCTTAGGAGACAAGAAGCTCAACTTCACTCTGGATCTTTGGTCTGAAAGCACTCTCTATAATGTTATTGAAGAGACACACTCTGGACTCCTTTTGAACACCATAGGAAGGATTTACTAGTTCTGACATGCATTCTTCCATTCCGGGTGAAATGCAAATGTTTAGGACCAAAAAGAACCATTACTCTTGTGGCAGAACAAATCATGTTTTTCTGTATGGGTTGAAGAAAATCGCAGCAAGCCCAACACAGTAAGCAACCCTAGACAGACAGCCTCACTACTAAAATGGACAAGTAACCATATGGCAAAGACAACAACTGCATTCCACTACAAGCAAAGTTCTTCACTTGAACCTGAAGCCATGACATAAAACTGCAAACAGCATTGGACATTATCCTTAAAGGCTTTGTACCATAACGCTGCTTTACCTGTGCCATGGTAAGTTATAACTCAGAGTAGCTAATTATTGTTTGTGTAACAAATTTATGAATAGCTGTATTTAGCTTTTAACTAATTTGGAAACAAAATGGTCAAATATGCAGCTACAGGTAAGAGAGATATGAATTGTTAGGCTAAGTGTGAGTTCACTGTGACATCATGCTAAATCTAAACGAGAAAAACTCTAAACAAAAAAGTAAAATGAACAAATACCAGGAAACCCCTAAGAAACTGAGAACAACCTATTCCATTATAGGTTTGTCTGTCTTGAGTTACAATTTTATGTTGATATACAAATGGTTACGGTATATTTCTACAATCCTTCTGTGTATTAATAAATTGTATCATTTTATTCCTTAACATAAGTGTGTTACCTTGGTACAGGTCTAATGGCCAGGGAGCTCCAAGTGGGAGCCTAATGCAATTTTCCCTTTAATTATTGTCACTGCCCAAAGCAAAACACATATTTAATTGATTAAACAACTAATTCATTTATTAATTAAATGATGATTAACAAGAATGTATCCACCACACGTCTTCTTCCCTTTCCCATCATTGATTTAGTTAAGGGAAAATGCAGTATATGAAAGCAGTCTGGAATTTCACAAAACTTTAAGGACATTAAAATTTCACAGTAAGTTTTACATTGAACAAGACAAGAAAAAAGGTAAGTGAAAATGTCATTTATTCTTTCACAGTGATTTAGTGTTGGTGTTTAAAATAAACTACCTAAGGTAATGCTCACATTATTAAAAAACATGCTGCAAAACTTAAATGCTACTACAGTTCAAAAACAGTTGATTAACATGGGTCATATAATATTACTATGTGCTAAAATGTAAATGTGCATAGTAAAATATGCTTGTTCTAGAGCTATGTAGATAAATCTAGAAATCATTAATCAAAATTACTGTTCAACTTTAAATAAAATGGGTTGTTTAATTTCAACCTTTGAAAAAAAAAGTTCAAAGATGCAGCTTTAAATTATATGCATTTTTTAATTCTCCAACAAACCGTATTCGAGTAAAAATTTCAAAATTACTAAAGTGTAAGTGTTTCTCTGTCAAAAAATTATGGATTATTGTGGCCAAAAATGTGATCACAGCTATGAGGCAGCAGTGCTAAACTATGTGCCACCGTGCCTGAAAAAACAAAATGCATAAACTGAATGATAACCACAAACAAAATACATCAAATGGACACAAATGAGCAATATATATTATTACACTCACAGAGTTCCAGACTTGAGGAACTCATTAGATGTATAATGAAACAGATGTTCACTCTGTTGTTTAAAGTCCTGGCATTAAGTGTAGCTCAAATGTCTTTTTTGTTGTTTCTTCGTGTCGGTCCCAAGCCCGGATAAATGGGAAGGGTTACATCAGGAAGGGCATCCAGTGTAAAATTTTGCCAAATCAATATACGGACAGCAATACAAATTTCCATACCGGATCGGTTAAGGCCCGGGTTAACAATGACTGCCACCAGTAGTGTTAGCCAACAGGGTGCAAACAGAAATTGGGCTACTGTTGGCTGAATAAGAAGGAGAAGAAGAGGGGGGAGACGTGTCCGGAGGCAGGAGAAGAGGAGGAAGGTAAAGAGAGTGGAACTGAGCGTAGGAACTTTGAATGTTGGCAGTATGACTGGTAAGGGGAGAGATTTAGCAGATATCATAGAGAGAAGGAAGGTTGATATATTGTGCGTGTAAGAGACTAAATGGAAGGGGAGTAAGGCCAGGTGGATCAGAGGTGGATTCAAATTGCCCTATCATGGTGTGGATTGGAGGAGAAATGGAGTAGGAGTTATTCTGAAGGAAAGTATGTCAAGAGTGTTTTGGAGGTGAAAAAAGTGTCAGACAGAGTAATGATTATGAAGCTGGAAATTGGAGGCGTGATGATGAATGTTGTTAGTACATATGCACCGCAAGTTGGGTGTTCAATGGGCGAGAAAGAAGATTTTTGGAGTGAGTTGGAGGACGTGATGAACAGTGTACCCAAGGGACAGAAAGTAGTGATTGGAGCAGATTTCAATGGACATGTTGGTGAAGGGAACAGAGGAGACAGAGGTGATGGGTAGGTATGGTGTCAAGGATAGTGGATTTTGCCAAAGGGATGTACATGGCTGTAGTGAATACAAATTTAAAGAAGTGGGAGGAACATAGGGTTACGTACAAGAGTGGAGGAAGATGCACACAGGTAGATTACATCCTATGCAGAACAGTCAATCTGAAGGAGATTGAAGACTGAAAAGTGGTGGCAGGGGAAAGTGTAGTTAAGCAGCATAGAATGGTGGTCTGTAGGATGACATTGGAGATCATGAACACGAAGAGAGTGAGGGTAGAGCCAAGGATCAAAAATGGTGGAAGTTGAAAAAGGAAGACTAAGGTTGAGTTTAGGGAGAAGGTGAGACAGGCAGTGGGTGGTAGTGAAGAATTACCAGACAGCTGGGAAACTACAGCAGATGTAGTAAGGGTGACAGCAAGAAAGGTGCTTGGCGTGACATCTGGGCAGAGGAAGGAGGAAAAGGAAACCTGGTGGTGGAATGGGGAAGTACAGGAGTGTATACATAGGAAGAGCATGGTAAAGAGGAAGTGGGATAGTCATAGAGATGCAGAAAGTAGACAAGAGTACAAGGAGATAAGGCGTAAGGTGAAGAGAGAGGAGGCGAAGGCTAAAGAAAAGGCGTATGTTGAGTTGTATGAGAGGTTGGACACTAAGGAGGGAGAAAGGGATCTGTACCGATTGGTCAGACAGAGGGACCAAGCTGGGAAAGATGTGCAGCAGGTTAGGGTAATAAAGGATAAAGATGGAAACGTACTCACAAGTGAAGAGAGTGTTTTGCGAAGATGGAAAGAGTTCTTTGAGAGGCTCATGAATGAAGAGAACGAGAGAGAGATGAGATTGGATGATGTGGAGATAGTGAATCGGGAAGTAAAACAGATTAGCAACGAGGAAGTAAGGAAAGCTATGAAGAGGATGAAGAATGGAAAAGCCGCTGGACCAGATGACATACCAGTGGAAGCATGGAGGTGTTTAGGTGAGCTGGCAGTGGAGTTTTTAACCAGATTGTTTAATGGAATCTTGGAAAGTGAGAGGATGCCTGAGGAGTGGAGAAGTGTACTGGTGCCAATATTTAAGAATAAGGACTGTAGTAACTACATGGGGATAAAATTAATGAGCCACAGCATGAAGTTATGACAAAGAGTAGTGGAAGCTAGATTAAGAAGGGAGGTGATAATTTGTGAGTAGCAGTATGGTTTCATGCCAAGAAAGAGCTCCACAGATACAATGTTTGCTTTGAGGGTGTTGATGGAGAGGTATAGAGAAGGCCAGAATGAGTTGCATTGCGTCTTTGTGGACCTGGAGAAAGCATATGACAAGGTGCCTCGAGAGGAGTGCTATTGTATGAAGAAGTCGGGGAGTGGCATAAAAGTTGTACAGGATATGTACGAGGGAAGTGCTACAGTGGTGAAGTCTGCGGTAGGAGTGACAGATCCATTCAATGTGGAGGTGGGATTACATCAGGGATCGGCTCTGAGCCCTTTCTGATTTGCAATGGTGATGGACAGATTGACAGATGAGATTAGACAGAAGTCCCCTTGGACTATGAGGTTTGCTGATGACATTGTGATCTATAGCGATAGTAGAGAGCAGGTTGAGGAGACTCTGGAGAGGTGGAGATATGCTCTAGAGAGGAGAGGAATGAAGATCAGTAGGAACAAGACAGAATACATGTGTGTAAATGTGAGGGAGGTTAGTGGAATGGTGAGGATGCAAGGAGTAGAGTTGGCAAAGGTAGAGGAGTTTAAATACTTGGGATCAACAGTACAGAGTAATGGGAATTGTGAAAGATGGGTGAAAATGAGAGTGCAGGCAGGGTGAAATGGGTGGACAAGATTGTCAGGAGTGATTTGTGACAGACGAATATCAGCAAGAGTGAAAGGAAGGTCTACAGGATGGTAGCGAGACTAGCTATTTTATATGGGCTGGAGACGGGGGCACTGACCAGAAAGCAGGAGACAGAGCTGGAGGTAGCAGAGTTAGGAATCGTTTATACTTCAAGCTCAGAACACGTATGCACACAGATCATGGCTGCCACGCGTTCTCATCGTTCAAAGCTGCTTTGCTTGTAATAAAATTAATAAAATAAATTTAAAAAAATTAAAAAAATAAAAGCTGCTTTGCTGATCCTACGAGATTGGTGTGCGCGCTTCGATGTTTGATGAATGGTTCGATGTGGTGAAGCAAAATGCCGACATACAGATGTATTCGTGGTGCTTTAATATTCAAGTGTTGCATATTCCCGACCATAATGACACGATACATTTTAAAAGTCTCACATACCATCTTCTGTGCCGTCTTTTTTTCTAGGGCTTCCATCCGGTCCTGACAGCAGCGGATCGCCAGCTATAGATTGCCACATCGAGCACATTAAATGTATGATGTTCCAACTCTCTGCACATTTAGAATCCTTAGATTTATACTTGATATCACTTTCATGATGAAATGCATTAATGTATGTATGTTATATGTTACAGATAAATCAGTAATTTCGTTTAAATAATGAATACTGGTAATAATTACACAAATGGGGTGACACGGTGGCAAAGCGTTGGCGCTGCTGTCTTGTAGGGAGTCACATCGCTGACATTCCCTGCTTGGAGTTTACATGTTTCCCTGCTGAGTTTCCTCAGTGTGCTCCGGTACACTGGTGTCATCGGAATTTAATGGGTGTCCTGACAATTCACAACAAAGCAAAGCCGAACCAGTTTTCACCATGATATCTCACACTGCCACCTGGTGGATTCCTCCAGATTTACATAAAGTACACTCGAAAGTATAAACAGTACAACGCTTGCGTAGCAGAATGGTCTGTTGCAGCATGTGTCGCATGAAGTATAACCCCGGCCCTGAAGATGCTAAGATTTGCATTGGGTGTGACAAGGATGGATAGGATTAGAAATGAGTACATTAGAGGGTCAGCTCAAGTTGGACGGTTGGGAGACAAAGTCAGAGAGGCGAGATTGCGTTGGTTTGGACATGCGCAGAGGAGAGATGCTGAGTATATTGGGAGAAGGATGCTAAGGATAGAGCTGCCATGCCAGGCAAGAGAAAGAGAGGAAGGCCTAAGAGAAGGTTTAAGGATGTGGTGTGAGAGGACATGCAGGTGATGGGTGTAACAGAACAAGATGCAGAGGACAAAAAGATATAGAAGAAGATGATCCGCTGTGGCAACCCGTAACAGGAGTAGCCAAAAGCAGAAGAAGAAGAAGATGCTTTGTACTTTTTTCTTACATGAAGAAGGTAGAAACACCTTGCAACTTTCATTATTGTTATTATTTCACATAGGGTTGCATGTGTTTTCTTCCTCTTTACATTATGTCCTTTAAGGCTTATTTTGAGAGTGTAGCTGGCATGGCCATTGCACAGGGATCACTGTTGTAAATCTGGCACCAGTACTTGTAATATTCTCATTATGTTCAGAAAATGTACTCCTCAAATGAAAAAACTCCTAAGTTTCTGGTTTTTAACGTGGAAGGTTGGAGTACTGATAGAGTGGCAACACCATGCATGCCCAAAGCTCTGTGATGTCATGCATAACTTTGGCACTGGAGGAAAAATGTTTACTTAAGCCAGCCAAAGTGTGAATTTCCAAGAAAATATTCAGAAAACAAGATCACTGACAAATACAGTATATTCAGTGTGAAAAAAGTTTCAGCAAATTTCGCTGATCAACACTACAAACAGCCTAGTGATTAGATCATCAGCACTTAATTAGATTAGAAAAACATACAATCCCCAGCATTCCTAATGAGCACTTAGCATACATAGTAATTCACATTAAAAATTTTAAATATTTTTACATTTGGCTATGGTAACACTTGTGGTTAAAAACATTTCAAAAACCTGCCAGAACTAAACTTCTTTACTGCTGCAATTCTTAATGAATGACAACTAATTAACAACTACTCTGTTTGTTGTTCAAGTTTTCTGAGACACTTTTTTACTAAAAAGAAGTGATTCAGCTAAAAAAAAAATACTAGTATTGTCACAGATTACTGAGTATAATGAAATTCGTACTTTTATTTTCAATCAACATGCAACTCAGGTGGCACAGTGGTAGCACTGCTATCTCACAGTAAGGAGATCATGGGTTCATGTTCTAGGTCTTCCCTGTGTGGAGAACGCTTTGAGTAGTGAGAAAAGTAAAAAATTATTATTAACATGTCACAAATTCCCTGGCATCATGATAAACAATGATACTTTATTATGTTCTTTAAAGGTTTATTTTCTTTTAAAACATTAAGATTACGAAAATATTTTGATAACTGTAGTCATATGGCAAGACATATTTATAACATTTAAGAAGAAAGTTTAGAATGTGAATCAGTCTTTTCAACTACTGCAGTGTTCTCCTTTTGTGATAAATTCCTACCCTGACAACACCAACCTTGGATGTTCTGATTTAAGCACCAATTTCATTAAAATATATACTAAGTTTTTGTAAAATATGAAAAAGGTATGTTGATCAACATGGCACGAAGGCCAGGAGTTACTGAAGAAGAACAGAATGGAAAATTCTCCAAGTTTAATGTCCAGATGAGACACCAAACATAGTACACTGAGCTGCAGCTCTCTAAAATGTTATATTTAAATATATTACTTCTTTGGCACATTCTCCGATAGCTAATGAATAAAAAAAGAATAAGCTCTGGCATAAATTGGTCACTGTACAATTTTCTGTTTTTTGTTCTGTGTTATGAATTAAAATACTCTAATTACAGTAAATCCTATACATTCATCTAGAATGTTTTTTGAAACAGAAATTTATATTCATGATCAAATGTAAAAATCTGCAATCCTTACACTAATACAGTGGATAAGTACAACATGTCAGCTGACATGTAGACATGTTATACTTGTTTTTACAGTAAACTGGATTGTAGCACATCACACAGAGTTGTTTCTTGTATAACGCTATTTTAAAAAAGTACTCAGATTTACTTACTGTGCAAACTCATTCAGTGAAAACTAGCTGTATCTTAAATATCATTTAGTATAAAAAAACAAGGATGAAGAAACATACTCCTTAACATTAATTTTTGTAATTCATGGTTTTCAGCCAATGAAATTTTATCCTTATAACAACAAGTCCAAAGTGGAAAACACCAATGGAATTAACACTGTTCATCACATGTTGTACTTATACAAACAGCACTTTCAGCTATGCCATAAAATAAATGCAAGCAAGAGCACAAAATGCAAAGTCACTTAACAAATAAATTCTTTGAGGAACCAAATCCATTCAATGTATTGCCTTTAAATATAAAACCATTAAAATTACTACCATTAGAACTATCCATCTATTTACGTAACCCACTTATCCAGGGCAGGGTTTTTAGACAACTGGAGCTTCTGCCTTCAATCATTAGGTGTAAGGCAAGAACACCACCTGGACAGAGTGCAAGTCTATCACAGGATGAACACACACACACCCACCCACATAAGGGCCGGTTTGACTCCAGTTCACCTAACCTGCAGTACTATTAGGTCATCCAGATAAAAGGAAGCATTTCTTCTGGAAATATGAACATATTTGTATTTTCCATGTCCACAAATGGCGTATATTTGTTTTATTATTGATTTATTAAATAAAGTAATACAAGATTCAACCAAAAAATGTGTTATTTACAAACTCATAAGAGGTGCCTGCATTATAGGAAAATAGATAAAGTTATTCATTAACCACAAACTACTGAAAATGCTTCCCTCTTGAGGCATTATTCTGAAATTACATTTGATTTTTTGTTGGCTTCTTGGGCTGTATACATATTAGAAGGACAATCCTTGTAATCGAAATAAAACACATTTAAAAGGCACTTATTTACTCTTAAGACAACCTATTACAGATGTGTAACTGCTCTTTCTTTAGTTTGTTTAATAAATAAAAATAGGCCTACAAATTAAGACATACTTGATCTTATAAAACTGTATTAAATTTAACAAAGCTTTAATACACATTATGTGAAAGGTATATATAAATATAATAATGTAACTTGCATGTATAAACATATTTGCATAAAGCTGTTTACAGTTTTTATCAACTGTCATGCAAAGAATAATTAACACAAGTCAAACAGTAAAGAAAACTAAGCTACACTTGTGAATTACATGACATATATCCACAAGTCTTTTCAAGGAGCTTAATTAGTAAATCAAGCAGCTATTGTCACTAACACACAGTATAAATGAAATGTCATTACCTGTAAAAAGCTCATTCGAGAATATAAAATTACAAAGCATAACTACACAAAACTATCAATAAATTAAAGCTCAAGAGGGCACTAAAAATAAAATAAGGAATTAAGAATGCTCACCACTTTTCTCTCTCTCCGTTTATAATTAATATGTAGATCTTCATGTTTCTTAATGGCGATTTCTAATGCTTTTTTGAAATCAATAGCACGTTTCATTCGGTCATCATTTATTCCAGCTTTAGTAAATATCTGAGAGAAGGTGAAAAAACACTTTGAAAACTTGCACTATGTGAATTAGTAATTGAACGATTACTTTCAACAGTAAAGCTATAGTGTAAAAAAAAAAAAAAAATTATTTAAGTTTTTCATAATAAGGTAACCAAATCCAGTAAAATACACTTTAATATTTCCATTTTTATGTAACGACTGTAAGATTTAATGGATCTGTTCAAAATGCACTTATAAAACAACTCCAATTTGTGGTTCAGATCTAATTTTTTGTTTGACTGTTCAAATTAATTTTACAAGCATTCCAAATACAATAAGTGTGTACAGCTAACCATCATAAATGTGAAATTGGTCAGAGAGATGTGCTCACATGTACCACCATAAACACCAACAGCAGCATGCTGACAGCTGTGGTACTTCACATCATTTCTATACAGAACATCTGCAAATTCATCATTTCATGATGGCTAATAAGAGAAAAAGAAAATAAAACATAGTAGCTGTTGTTTTCAGCACAATTATTACTGACATATCTGTACGTAGAGATCTCTGAGAGGAGTGATAAAGTGGAGATTTTTGATGCAAAACAGTGGTTTGACAATATCTCAATATCAAGGGTGGTGTTCAGTTTCCTATGTTAAACATCTATTCAAAAGACTATCACAATAAATTATTGTGGCTTATATATTTTATGGGTGTCCTCCAAGTTAACCGACTGCTTTTTAACAGTACTTTACAATATCATGTAGTTTAAAATGGATCCCAAAAAGGCTTGAGGTGGGTCTCAGTAGCTTTCATTGATTGTGTTTACACGTGCTTTAAATAACGTGGTTATGCACCAAGTTGTTAATATTATTTTATTAATGTGCATCTCTCACTACTTTCTGTATATGGATTCCAGGATCTTTTCATGTGCTCGAAGTGAATAATGTTTACAATAACAACAGCTTAATGATTGCAATTATTTTTTATGTGAAGTTTTTACAAGTTTACATAAAGTTCAACTTTTTCTCTGTGTTCTGTTCCTTTAAATCAAGAGGAATAAGCAGTGGTACATCATTAATTGAAAGAGGGTAAGACATTAGTTGCCACTGTGCCGCCATTAACCGACAATCAGACAGCCAGCTGAGCAAACTGAAAATAAAGAGAAACACAAGGCAAAAAACAAGAATACTTGCAGATTAGTTAAACCTGGGAATGATCTTGTTCTGCTGTTTACCCACACAGCACTTATACCAGAGGATCATCTCCTTTTAGTACCGTGCTACGTAGTCCGGTTTTGATCTGCTCCTAGTATGGTACTTTCTCAGGTACAGCATAGCAGACCCATTAGCTCCATGCTTGGTTTAGAGTTTATAGTAACCAAAGATGAAATTTAACTCTTTTTTGCAATTTAATGTAGGAGCATTTTGCCAATGGATAACTCCATAAGGGTACTCACATTTATGAGTAAAATGGGTATTTAACTTATCCCAGTTTTGTGTGTGCATGTAAATGTACTCAATGACAGAAGATTTTAATTCAAGTTATATACAAATGGCACTGATTGATGTCCTGTTGTTAGCTGTTCATTGTAGAGGGTATGCGACTATGAAATTTAAGCTACAGATAAACATAGCATTTTTAAAGCAATAACCCAATGCAGAATTAAAATCTCTGTTGAATTCACAAAGTAAAATTATTAGCTATTTTGAACCACGATGGACAACATATCTGGAGCTTTGCTGAAATTATAGCGTCAGAAAAATATTGATTTAGTAAGATCTGTTAATTGTAGTTAGTGCTAATCACATTATACGTGAACACATTTAAAAAAAGATACAATGTTTAGATGGCTGTGCGTTTTTTTTTTTTTTTTTAAATTTCTGGTAATGAGCAACATACAGCTTATCTGTCCTGTTTCATGAGGGAATTAATGAATTAATAGATTGTGTATGCTTGAATTGTTTAAATAAACAAGACACTAATAAATATTTAAATGTGCTCTGTAATACATACATATTATTACATATGAATAGATATTTATAATGTATAATAATTACTATTTTTCACAGAGTAATATAACAGAAAATGTTTGCTTACAACGAACAAGTTTTGATCATGCCAACTCTGTCCTTAGAGGAAACACTGATCGATAGCAAAATGTTTTTTAACAACATACAGAGAAAATGTAACAAAGACTGTGACACACAATCTAAAGAAATATTGCATACCTGAATCCAAGACTGAACTGAAGGCAAAAGCTTAGTCGTAATTAATCTATGCAAGTCTCGTATGGTAGCAACCACTGCTTCATTGTTTTCATTCTCATTAATGTTTAAACCTACATTTAAATATAAGAATTAGGAGTATATGTAAACAACAGAATTAGACAGGTACCATGAAAAATATCTATTTTACATCTACAAACATTAACTCATATTAGCACCACTGACAAATATTTAACCATTGACTCTTTGAAAAACAAAAAATTCTTACTTTAGAATATATAGAATCATAGTAGTACTTAACAAGTGTCAAGAGGCATCAAGAAATCAGCATGTCTATAAATGAGGGATCAAAATGTTTTCAGAGAGGTACTTTTCACGGCGGATTATGTAACTGGACAAACAGTAGCTCTACTGTACGAAAATATGTAAATTACATGTGTATAGCATTTGTAGCTTAAACTGTATCTTTATTATTTCAGAACTAATTCAACATACATGTTAAAAAAAGAAAAATAAAGTTTAGCACTATCTAAATTTTTAACACTACAGAACAATATGGCTTTGGAGATACAGTACATTTTTTCAAAGCCAGTGTGTAATAGGACAATTCCTCTTTATACAAACAAGTCAAAAGTTGGGCTGCAGAAGTCTTTCATGGCAATGTGCATTTTGAAGTTGACCAAAGGTCTGGCCTGGCCTTCAATACAGAAGACTGTACAAAACGTTAACTGCCATGGACTAACTTGTAATGGAGAAATCAAAGAATCATGGTGAATGAGACAGACTCTAAGTTATTAGATATGGGCCAGATTGATCTATTGCTCTTCTGGAACAGCTGAATATGAACAATCTCTTTACCATTTGGGTATTGAGGGCGCAGACTCCTAAAAAAACTCCTAGTATCACTGCTTCAAATGTTCCAAGGAGAGGCCTGAGCTAATGAAATTGAACAATGAGAAATTTAAGAAGTGTTTTAATGGTTATTGAAAGAGAGAACACTAGATACAGGACAATGGTTCACAGTCCAAACAGTAATCAAAACAATGAAAGCATGGTGATTTTGCATTTACAAAAAAAACATAAAGTCCAAACCATTGCAAGAAAGGTAGTATCTATAATTGCTTATGATGTTGAACATATAGTGCCTCCGAAGACCCATATAACATATCAATAATACTCAGATTTGCTGTGGCACTCTGCTTAAGTCTATGAACAGGAGTGAGGAAAGATGTCTACCCCCTCTCTTCATGACAGTGGCCCCACTGAGAGTGCAAAGGTTTAAAAGAATGCTCTGTGAAGACATGGATTTGGGTGAAAAGATGCAACATTCATCTGTTATCCAAACCTGGCCCCATTAAGACCAAAACCTGTCCACCAACTTGAACAGCTACATCCATGGGATGTAACGGCAATGATAAAGATACGTCATCTCAGCTACAGAATGTTTTATTTTAGTGACACAGAAAATTCCTGTTAATCAGAATTAGATTTATTGGCCTGATATACAAGGAATTTGACTAATTAATATTATAAGACCTACATTAGTGTCCATGGACAGTATCTTGAAGATATGACAGAATGTGCATGAAATAATTGGACCTTTATTGTTTTGAAAAAATGCAATTTAAAAATGAAGTAATACTTTTAATAGCATGGTAAATAATTTTGAGAATATTTTACATACTGTAACAGAAAAATGGTAATTTGGAGTAGAAGTAAATTATTACAAACAGAAACAATATGTACAAAAATTAGTTTATTGTATCTGCACAAGCACCTGGTAAGTATTATAATAAGCCTATATATTAAAACAGGGGAACTCACACCCTAACACCATGTTGTAATAAGTGTTTTTGTTGGAAGTTCATAATTTTCCAAATAAATGAAAAGAGTGATTGCATTAACAATAACTCCGCAAAGAAGGCAAAAAAATATCTAAATTTAGCATGCTATACTTAACATTTTTCTATTAATTTTGTATGACAGTAAAATCATTTTTCCTGGATTGTACAGAAAACTAAATTTGTAATTCTAGAACAATGGCTGATTTAGGCTATTGAGGACTGTTACTGTGTACTGATGCTTTAAATATCAGTTGTACTTTATTTCAGCCCAGAAAATAAATATTCCAAAACTGGCCAAAGTATTCTATCTGGGATAGATTACTTTGTTCCATACAGTACATATACATATACAGTATTTATTTCTACATGGTGTGACCAAAATGTACATGTGCAATGTGCACATCAATCATGTCTGAATTGTTTGATTTGTAATTTTAAACTGTGGAGTGGAGTGGTACTATATATTAAGGAGAAGTGTGTCTTTGCCCCAAACATTACGGAGAGCATATACTGCATATATATTTTCCCAAACATTATGGAGGGCATATAATATACATACATACATACATACATACATACATATATATACACACACACAGTGGTGTGATAATATATATATATTATATATATATATATACACACACACACACACACACAGTGATTTCTTATTCTTTTCTTTTGCATGTTTGTCACACAAAATGTTTCTGATCATCAAACACATTTAACCATTGGTCAAATATAACACAAGTAAACACAAAATGCAGTTTTTAAATGATGGTTTTTATTATTTAGGGACAAACATGTAAAAGAATAAGAAATCAGGAAGGGGGCAAATATATACACAATTTCTCATTAATGCAATTATCTAATCAACCAATTACATGGCAGTTGCTTCAATGCATTTAGGGGTGTGGTCCTGGTCAAGACAATCTCCTGAACTCCAAACTGAATGTCGGAATGGGAAAGAAAGGTGATTTAAGCAATTTTGAGCGTGGCATGGTTGTTGGTGCCAGACGGGCCGGTCTGAGTATTTCACAATCTGCTCAGTTACTGGGATTTTCACGCACAACCATTTCTAGGGTTTACAAAGAATGGTGTGAAAAGGGAAAACATCCAGTATGCGGCAATCCTGTGGGCGAAAATGCCTTGTTGATGCTAGAGGTCAGAGGAGAATGGGCCGACTGATTCAAGCTGATAGAAGAGCAACTTTGACTGAAATAACCACTCGTTACAACCGAGGTATGCAGCAAAGCATTTGTGAAGCCACAACACGCACAACCTTGAGGCGGATGGGCTACAACAGCAGAAGACTCCACCGGGTACCACTCATCTCCACTACAAATAGGAAAAAGAGGCTACAATTTGCACGAGCTCACCAAAATTGGACAGTTGAAGACTGGAAAAATGTTGCCTGGTCTGATGAGTCTCGATTTCTGTTGACATTCAAATGGTAGCGTCAGAATTTGGCATAAACAGAATGAGAACACGGATCCATCATGTCTTGTTACAACTGTGCAGGCTGGTGGTGGTGGTGTAATGGATGTTTTCCTGGCACACTTTAGGCCCCTTAGTGCCAATTGAGCATCGTTTAAATGCCACGGGCTACCTGAGCATTGTTTCTGACCATGTCCATCCCTTCATGACCACCATGTACCCATCCTCTGATGGCTACTTCCAGCAGGATAATGCACCATGTCACAAAGCTCGAATCATTTCAAATTGGTTTCTTGAACATGACAATGTGTTCACTGTACTAAAATGGCAGTCACCAGATCTCAACCCAATAGAGCATCTTTGGGATGTGGTGGAACAGGAGCTTCGTACCCTGGATGTGCATCCCAGAAATCTCCATCAACTGCAAGATGCTATCCTATCAATAAGGGCCAGCATTTCTAAAGAATGCTTTCAGCACCTTGTTGAATCAATGCCACGTAGAATTAAGGCAGTTCTGAAGGCAAAAGGGGGTCAAAACACTGTATTAGTATGGTGTTCCTAATAATCCTTTAGGTGAGTGTATATATATATACTAGCAAAATACCCGTGCTTCGCAGCGGAGAAGTAGCGTGTTAAAGAAGTAATGAAAAAGAAAAGGAAACATCTTGAAAATAACGTAACATGATTGTTAATGTAATTGTTTTGTCATTGATATGAGTGTTGTTGTCATATCTATCTATATATATCTATATATATATATATATATCTATATATATCTATATATATATATATATATATATATATATATACATATATATATATATATATATATATATATATATATATATATATATATATATATATATATACACACACATACATACATACATACATTGTATGTATATACACCCTGTATGTATACCATGACCCGGTCGGGACGCCTTGGAGGACCCGAAGTGGGTGTGTGCCCATCTGGAATCACGTGGGGGCCGCCTTCCTGGTTGGTTTGGGGGCCACGGGTTCAGGGCATGGAAGCTCCACCATGTAGGGGCCCGTGGTCACCGCCAGGAGGCGCCCCAATGCCTTGGGGACCCTGGACCTCAGCACTTCCGCCTGCTGGGGGGGAAGAGAAGCAGGGACACCCGGAGAGCTTCCGGGAGAACAACCGGCACTTCCACCACGCTGGGGCGTGTCAGCGGGAGATTGCCGGGGAGCACCTGGAGCTCATCCGGGTGCGGATAAAAGGGGCCGCCTCCCTTCATTCAGGGCAAGAGTCGGGAGCGGAGAGGACTGAGCTGGAGAAGGCAAGTGGGCAGCCTGAAGAGAGTGAAAGGAAGGCATTGTGTGGCCAGGACTTTGGGGGTTTGTGGTGCACATATTTATTGTAAATAAACGCGTTTGTGGGTGACATGAACATGTCTGCCTGTCTGTGTCCGGGTCAACTTCCACAATATATATAGCAAAATACCCACGCTTGGCAGCGGAGAAGTAAAAAGAAAAGGAAACATTTTAATAATAGCGTAACATGATTGACAACGTAATTGTTTTGTCATTAGTATTGCTGGCATATATATATATATATATATATATATATATATATATATATATACACACATACATACATACATACATACATGTGTACATATATACACACACACACATATACTATGGGGTGCCAAACAGGCAAATACATTGATTTTCTGAATATATAAAGTCAGCGTCGAAATATATAAAGTCAGAGCTGGAATATATAAAGTCAAAACCTGAATATATAAAGTCAGCGTCAGAATTTATAAAGTCATTCCTGATTATATAAAGTCAACATCAGAGTATATGAACTCATTCCTGAATATATAAAGTCAAAGTCAAAATATATTGATTGAAACGACTCTGAACTGAACTAAGTTAACAAAAACGTATTCAGAAAAATAAATTAAAAAACACTGTTCGGTTAATGTTTTGAAAATGATGCATGTGCCCTGCCCAGGATTGGTTCCTGCCTTGCGCCCAGTGTTGGCTGGGATTGGCTCCAGCAGACCCCCGTGACCCTGTGGTCGGATTCAGCAGGTTGGGAAATGGATATTCCAGCGCTGACTTTGTATATTCTGACGCTGACTTTATATATTTAGTTCCAGTTATGACCATTACGCGTAGAATTTCGAAATTAAACCTGCCCAACTTTTGTAAGTAAGCTGTAAGGAATGAGCCTGCCAAATTTCAGCCTTCTACCTACACGGGAAGTTGGAGAATTAGTGATGAGTCAGTGAGTAAATCAGTCAGTGAGTGAGTCAGTGAGGGCTTTGCCTTTTATTAGTATGCATGTATGTTATATATATCACACACACACACACACATACTTAACGATACCTACATGAATATTATATACTGTATATTTTTAACATGCTGCCAAAACTGCAAAATTGCATGCAAAATGTGCAACATCTAAGAACTGCAACTGTAAATGAAACAAAAATTACCAAAGCATCAATCTCACCTGAGGATATGTCCAGATCAAGGCTGTATTTATATGAAATAATGCCATTATTCCGGAGGAATGTTTCATTATCATGGCCAGAATTTTGCTCAGTATCAGACTCATCATCACTGCTATCCTTAGTTTGCTGGTTGGCCATGTGCTTTACAGTGGGCTCACTTACTTTCCTGTCTTCTGACGACATGGACATAGGTAGAAGATCCTTACTACAACATGGCACTTCATCATCAATATCAATATCAGGCGGGACCAACTGCTTATTACTTATCAACTGAGTAGATGTAGACTTTTCAAAATTATTTTGTTTGTATGATGAGGGTATAAAATCATCCAAAGTAAAATCAGCAGGATCCAACAACAGAAGCTTAAAGCAATTGTCAATTTCAGTCAGACATTCCTGAATCTCTGAGGCCATTTCTGTTAAAATAAAATGCATCTTTGTTATTTGCAAATTCATAAAACCTTTTCCAACTTAAAAATATTATAGCTGAAAATTACTTCATACTACATTATATTTTAAACACAATGTAAAAATACTAAAGATGGATTGCTCAGAATATTCATTCTTGATTTAAAGTTTTTGCAAGTAGCTTAATATAATCATTGGAAATATGTACTTACACTGTGATATCTTCTAAATAAAATGTAAATGTGAGTATATTATTTCAATATTTGGTGATCTTGAAAACGAGTCCTGTCAGCGATTATTCACAGATGTGCTATAGCCAAATATATACGGATCTGGATCACAAATGTTATTGTTTTCTATGCAATGAACATACAGAATACACCTTAAGCTGCTCGGCAGACTCATTTTTTGCTGCCTGCTCAACGACAAAGCAAATTACCAATACTGGATTTAAAATGTAGGCGTTGCCAATTCACACTAAGGGTAAGATATTCATATACCAAACAGATTGTTCAATGTACTATGGTGGTAAAAATAATGATAGATATGCATATAAAAAAGCAAACAAAATAGTACAGAAATTAAAAACAAGATGAAAAAACCTATAACTTAACTTGATTATAAGCCAAATTATTAGGATGTCACTGCTCTATAGATGCTACAAGCTTGAAGTCAGAATACACTGGATTTAGGAAGCAGAACAGCAGACTTTTTCTTTAATAAAGAAAAAATAAAATAAAAATCCAAGCTGGCTCATTAAAACAAATTTACAATCAGTTCATTTAACTCTGATTTTATCAATGGGTAAAAAGGAACTGAGTTTAAAATAGCAAAAATGTAAAGTAAAAATGGTTTATAAAATACACAACACCAACAGAGAAAACTGATTTCTGTATATTTGAGTGATGATGATAAAGCTGTGCAAATACCATGTGCAACTGTGCTGCATTAGGACAACTACCTTTGTGCACATGCTGGGAGAAAATAACAATACAGAATTTTGCATAAATTCTAAACGTGAACAGATATGACCAATGCTAATAATATGTAAAAGTTGGAGACAAAAGAATTCTTAGGTTATTCAAATAAACCAAATGATTCTGGGAAGATGGAAAAAATAGACAGACCTCCCATTTCTTTTTCAACTTTACAAACTTTATCCTTGTATATGTTTTCAAGCCTCTTCTGTTTTTCTTCTGCTTTCTTCCTTTCTGCCAGAGTCCTAGCTTCTACATCATTGAAATCAACCTAAAAAGAGCAATGCACAGAATAAAAAATAAAATACCTTTAGGAATTCCTAATGTGGCTTTTCATTAATGCAACTGAAAACAGTTCCAGCTTACAGCTAAAATTTGCCATTAGCAGAGATGCAGACATAAGCATGATCACCCAATTATTTAAAGCAAGACTATAATACAAAATAAGATTGTAATTCTAACACCTCAAAATATGACAACAGCAGTTTTGCAAAATGACAAAAACTGTAGTCATTCCAGGAAAGTTGCATTGTGTTGTCAGCTGGGGATGATCCTGTGCTAATTTAGTCTTAGTTTTTTTACCGTAAATACATACTAACTTTTGGGTTTTGTGCTGTTACAGTGTGCAGACTAGCATCGGATCAAGAATAAGACTGAGTGCAGTTGCTTTTTTTGTGCCAGTGAAGGGGAGCAAAGCTGAGTACTAACTTGGACCACCTCATGAAAAGGTTTAATGGATTTAGTACAGTGGGCAATGTTGAAAAATGAACTTTGCACACATTAGACAGACTGTCACAAACATGTAAAGGCACATGTCATTAAAAAAAAATATGGAAACCATATTTGGACTGAAGTATGGCGAAATTACAATCTATGCCATGAAGAATTACAGAAGTTCTGAAGGCAAAAGAGGGTCCATCCCAGTACAAGTAATAAATAAAGTGGCTGGTGAGTGTACATCGCTACTGTAGAACCACTGCAAATTACAACATCTAGGAGTGCTATGTTGATAGAAATCCATCCAATTTAACTGCAGCAATAATTAAATTAAAAACTGCTTCCATAATGAATTAAGTGTAAGTACTCTTTTTTCTTTATAAATAATCCCTTTAAGAATCATATCATTATTGTTTACAAGATGTTATTAAAGATGAAAACTGGTCCATGATTATCTGTCAGGAGTTTAGACTTGACAGGAACAAAAGCGTGCACTTCAATAAAGATGCAAAGACTTCAGATATCCACCTTAAGGCTGCCTAAAATAAACTTCCTCGAGAGGCAAAGCAGCAAATGTAAAATGAATCCACATTTAATTTTCTGTGAAAGTGGCTCAGATTTTTTTAATAAAGCAGTCTATAAACACACACCACTGCCAAACCCATTTCTTCTCCAAAAAGTCCAAAAGGGTGTCTTTTCCACCCTGTCAGGAAGATATGACAGGTTGAATGCATCTGTCTGCACTGCAGAATCCTTGAGATCTATGTTGGCTTCAAAAGGTGGCAGTGCACGTTTAAGTAATTTTAAGTGTATAATAAGCAGATATGACTTTTTTTTTTTAAATAAAGTAACTTTAAAAGAAGGATTTATATACTGTAATGTATCTTTATTATATTTAATCTGAGGTTGGAAATACTGATTGTTGGTGACAGTGGAAGATCATATAAATATGCAGAGTCAAATAACATGAACACAACTGATCAAATACAAATTATAGATAACCCATGGGACAAAGACTTTCTGACAATCAGTGGGTACTCATTTTAAACTTTGATGTCTAGGTATTAACGAAACTAAACCTACAGGCATTCTCCTTGCTTACAGATTTGTAGAACTTTGCATACTGTGCTCTTTATCATTTTTATCAACGTTAAGCTCAGTTTTTGTTTTTTAAGTTTTACTGTGATAAAACACCCATAATGACAAGTACTACAGTAAATTCAGAAAAAAACAAATATAAACTGACACACAGCCTAGCTGCTGAGGTGTTGAGAGAAAGAAGTGTAGGCCACTAAAAGTGATAATTTTGCGGTAAAGTTTATACAGGTGATAAATTAAAAATGGACAGTGCAAAGAAAAATGTAAATAAGGAATGTGTCCGGAGGACAACAGCAGCATACAAAATGTTACCTTCTTTTTTAGGAATATAATTATGCAATAAAAACAACTTTAAAAGAATAAACATATACTTCACATTTGAAATAGTTTTACGTTTCTTCCACAAACCTTTAGCCAAGCACTAATCACTGTCTTTCCAAAACAAAATAAGGACTTTATCAACGTTAAGCTCAGTTTTTGTTTTTTAAGTTTTACTGTGATAAAACACCCATAATGACAAGTACTACAGTAAATTCAGAAAAAACAAATATATTTCTGCAGCAGACAAAAATGAGTATAATATTCCCTTATAGTGAAGAAGACAAACCTGCATGCTTCCGTTACAATATATGCAAAGGGGTAACATTGCAGGAGTGAATTTAGAACATTGGTGGAAAATTGAAACAAATATAGATCTTTAGGCTTTCCTGAGCAAACTAGCTTAAAAATGTAGTAAGTGTTTGATTGGGAAAAGAATGAAGTGAAGAAAAACTAGATTTTAAACAATTAAGTTTTGGAATATAAAAACAGTAATTGTTCCTTACCTTTTTAACATGCCTTAGAAAATTGTACCCTACAGCAAGCTTCTTGTAGGCTTCTCCATACTTGCTCTGCCATTCTTGTACTGACTTTATGGCCATTATCTTCAGTTTCTGAGCAGCTTCCTTAGGTGGAGGGAGAGGCTGTTCAGCAGGGTCTGTCTCAACCGTTAGTTCCAGGAATTCTTGAAAATTGGAGACAAGAAGAGATCGGAAATGGTGTGACCTAGCAAAAAGTTCATCCGCTATTTGAAATGCGGACAAGCGAATCTCTGCATGGTCTTCATTTAACTGGGTCATGATTAAGTGGTAGATATGATCAATATATTCATTAGAAGATCTGTAAAATAGAACAGAAAAATGTTTTCTTGATTTACAACAGTTAATTGAATCAAAAGATACAATTCCAGACAAGCAGCTTAATTCAAATAAACATTAGGCATTATACTGTATGTGCAAATTAGATCTCTCAACAAATCAGTCCAGTAACCCTATTATCAAAGTCCTTTTTTCTAATTGATTTTTAAAGTTTGTCCTGTTTAACTACTATTTTGTGGAGCCGTGGGGGACAGCTAGTATTTAAAAAACAGCACACATAGTACAGGACTGAGCTGTTAGCTGAAGGTTGATCAAGCATATGGACCCCACGTAGAAGTGGGAAAAGATGAAGAAATAGAAAAAGCTCTAGCTGTGAATGGACACATATATTACAATACAAGGGATGTTCTACCATCCTACATAATCACATGTCACAGGTGGTTTGGGGGAGGGATGGGGGTGGGGGCCCGGAGGAGGGCTTATGCCTCCTCCAGACCATGTGGGGTGACGCCATAGTGGCTTTGGGGACCACGAAAACTGAGCTTGGAAGCTAAACCCTATAGGGGCCCGTGAGTCACCGCCAAGGGCACCCCAATGCCTTTGGAGCCCTGGCTGGAGTCGGGAGTGCAGAGGACAAGGTCTTGGTGGAGAGGAGTGGAGGCGGCCTGAACAGTAAAAGAGGCATTGTGAGGGCTGGACTTTTGGGGATTTTGGGGTTGTGTGTGCACCGTGTAAATAATAACTGTAAATAAACGCGTGTGTGTGTGTGTGTGTGCTTAAAAACGATGTCCACCAATCTGTGTCCAGGCCATGCTCTACACACATTTATTAAAAGTAATCAGCTAGCTTTGCTAGCAGTGATACACTGGAATCCAAAACAGTTTTGCTTTGACAAACATACAGTATGTTTACTAATCATTTTGAAATGAGAAAAATATTCAGTATTTTATATGGTAAAAATACTGTTTTTGAAATACAGAAATTAGTGTGAATTGAAAAAAGGAAAGAGCAACTCCACAAACAGCAACAGTCACTGAGTAGGTAATTTTAAGTAAGAATGTGTAAGTTATTAGTAGTCCTATGTATATGTGTAGTACAGTAAAAGCATACAAAAACACCACAGTTGGTCTAAGATTTTTAGCTGTATCAACTATATTTTGAAACTCCTTGAATATGGAATGCTCTTTCAAACCATGACAAAAAAAAATTACTGTTCATAAAATTTTTAATTTTTTAATGATGTTTCTCCTTTTTATTTTTTTAAGAGTGTGATTTTTCTTTGAAGGCCTCTGCAATCCTGGAATATACAAGCTATATAAACCTTATGTAAATCTAAAATTTCTAAGATATAAAACCAGTACACTGATATATGTATACTATTTTTCTAACTCAGTTCAGATCACTTTAATATTAACAGAACATTGGTCAAGGGACATAAATAGATACATAATCTCTCTTTTATTCCCATAACAGTTCTATATTGCAATACACTAACATTATGGTATCACTACTGTTGATACTTATTAGATACCACAATACAACAGAGAATCTATATGTATTTAATATAATGAACTGCAGCTAAATAATGGTGACATGAAGAAACCAAAAAAGTAATCAAAAAACCATACTTGCATATTTGTTTCAGCTGCTTCATTTTAGAAGAATCAAGTTGGGGTTGTCCTGAGGTGGTCAGCTCCTCTACTAGAGTGGAAAGTGTCTCCCGCTTTTGATTGTCCATCTGACATTAAAAAGGTAAAAGTAATTAAATTTCTTTTTAAACTTGACAATTACAGCATGTTATCTATCAGTTTTGCAACATTTTTATTCACTACTGTGAGCATGGTAGTTTATAAAAAGAAATGTATAAAAACAATAATGCAAGGATGGAGGAGTTTAAATGTCTTAATACAAAAACTGCTAAAATTACAAAACCCAAAACAAAAACTTTAAGTTTACAAATTAAAGTTGTAACAGTCTACAGATGTCACATTTGGGTGTGCTGCATGGATGGACAAAGCAGCCTTGCAGGCAAAAGTGAATTAGGATGCTTTTGGTCTTTTACCTCACTTTGTCCCATCTATAATTAAACAGTACCTCAATCTTCTGCAAATGGTGTTCTCTAGTTTGTAGAGGTTAACAGTTAAACATTTTTCCCCGTGTATTATTGTGAGGTGAGAGGGACTCACCAAGTACGTTGTGGATTGGCCATTTCTCATACAGACTAAGCTTAATTAACACACACACAAACACACAAAATCCAATCATGGTCACACTGCCTATCACTCTTTAGTATTCCACTTGGGGACTCATTAGCTTTGGCTTGAGAAGATCAGAGGTGCCTCGGGTGACTCCGAGACACTGAAGGTTGGTACGTGTTAAAGCTATGTCACATACTATGTGACGTTTCAAGCGATTTTCAGTCAGAAACAGTTGGCTGCATGCTCATGTGAAGCTGGTCATGTAATCCGACATGTCCAATGACTCATTCCAAATGGGCTGCAACACTATACCATAAAATCAAACAGGTTTGATTTTGTCTTTAGTCCAAAGGGCAGGCTTGTGTGCATGAGAGCGGACAACAAATTAATACTCATCTGTAAGTACAATGAATACAATGCAGTTTTGAGGAATATGAAACATGGGGACTTTGGACGTCACAAACACAAGAGGTAGTAGTCTGTCTGGTGTCTTGTGTTTTACATATCACGACAAAATGGAAAAATGAAAACAGGGCAGAGATTAAGAATGAACTACCTCTTAACCCTTCATACAGTGTGCTACTGGCCATCACAAAAAGGGGAGAGCACTACTGTGCTGGAAGATCAAAACTCAATAGGCCAATGTGACATGCCCAGTAATTTTCAGTCTTTTAAATAAACATGGTCCAGCTAGGTGATCAGGAACTGTAGACTTCAAATTTAACATATCCCATGACAAGAAGTTATGTGACATTGGCTTTAGTTATTGCCATTTACCAATGGCACATTACTTGTTACTGTGCTGTTCAATACTGGAGGCATCCCTCCTTGGTCACTAACACTGTGGAAAAAAGTGGCTATTTTCCCACGCCAGGTGCCCTTTATTTACCTAAATCAGCCAAGAAATGCCAAGTATAGAAATTTAAAGCAAAGTAATATTTAGTAAAATTGAATAACAACAGTAAAAAAATAAACTAAATAAATAGAAAAATATAATTCAATGTCAATGCCTGGATATCAAACCCTAATAAAATCCACCCTTTTTTACCCCAGAGTGAAAAAGCTTAAACAATACTTTCCATAAGGTTATGAAAACTGGAGAATACCACCAAAGGAAACATCTGTGCCAGAAAGTGAAAGAAGATGATAAACGGAACTTGCCTTGACTAAGAGTTCAGGATGATACAATAAACACTGCCTCTCGGATTCAGCTGGATGGAGTCTCTGTCTTACCTTTGGGCAGTCCATCGCTTATGTCAAAAGTTCTATGTGGGGATCTAGACCCTGTGATGTTACACAAAACAAATTGGCTAACTACTTTGATGATAGACAGCTTGTCCAAAAGCTTTAATCCTAAAACTATGTACAGTGCATCTGAAAGTATTCACAGCACATCACTTTTTCCACATTTTGTTATGTTACAGCCTTATTCCAAAATGGATTAAATTCATTTTCTTCCTCAGAATTCTACACACAACACCCCATAATGACGTGAAAAATATTTACTTGAGATTTTTGCAAATTTATTAAAAATAAAAAAAAATTGAGAAACCACATGTACATTGTAAGTATGTAAGTATTCACAGCCTTTACCATGAAGCTCAAAATTGAGCTCAGGTGCATCCTGTTTCCCTGATCATCCTGGAGATGTTTCTGCAGCTTAATTGGTGTCCACCTGTAGTAAATTCAGTTGATTGGACATGATGTGGAAAGGCACACACCTGTCTATATAAGGTCCCACAGTTGACATTTCATGTCAGAGCACAAACCAAGCATGAAGTCAAAGGAACTGTCTGTTAACCTCCAAGATAGGATTGTCTCGAGGCACAAATCTGGGGAAGGTTACAGAAAAATTTCTGCTGCTTTGATGGTCTTAATGAGCACAGTGGCCTCCATCATCCGTAAGTGGAAGAAGTTCGAAACCACCAGGGGCCTCATGTATAAACGGTGCGTACGCACAGAAATGTTGCGTAAGAACTTTTCCACGTTCAAATCGCATGTATAAAACCTACACTTGGTGTAAAGCCACGCACTTTTCCACGGTACCTCATGCCTTGTCGACGAAGTTCTCCGCCGGTTTTGCAAACTGGCGGCACCCAGCGCCAAAGCAGTGCTACTGTTCTTGTGTGATTACTCATTATTTTCATGACGCGCTTTATAAATACACAGAAACTAACCGCATATTGTTTATTAGTGTAATGCATCTGATTGTAATTAACTCGTAACAATATAATGGTCCAGGGAACAGCCATATTTAACTGGGTCATGATTAAGTGGTAGATATGATCAATATATTCATTAGAAGATCTGTAAAATAGAACAGAAAAATGTTTTCTTGATTTACAACAGTTAATTGAATCAAAAGATACAATTCCAGACAAGCAGCTTAATTCAAATAAACATTAGGCATTATACTGTATGTGCAAATTAGATCTCTCAACAAATCAGTCCAGTAACCCTATTATCAAAGTCCTTTTTTCTAATTGATTTTTAAAGTTTGTCCTGTTTAACTACTATTTTGTGGAGCCGTGGGGGACAGCTAGTATTTAAAAAACAGCACACATAGTACAGGACTGAGCTGTTAGCTGAAGGTTGATCAAGCATATGGACCCCACGTAGAAGTGGGAAAAGATGAAGAAATAGAAAAAGCTCTAGCTGTGAATGGACACATATATTACAATACAAGGGATGTTCTACCATCCTACATAATCACATGTCACAGGTGGTTTGGGGGGAGGGATGGGGGGGTGGGGGGCGCCCGGAGGAGGGCTTATGCCTTCTCCAGACCATGTGGGGGTGACGCCATAGTGGCTTTGGGGACCACGAAAACTGAGCTTGGAAGCTAAACCCTATAGGGGCCCGTAGTCACCGCCAAGGGGCACCCCAATGCCTTTGGAGCCCTGGCTGGAGTCGGGAGTGCAGAGGACAAGGTCTTGGTGGAGAGGAGTGGAGGCGGCCTGAACAGTAAAAGAGGCATTGTGAGGCCTGGACTTTTGGGGGATTTTTGGGGGTTGTGTGTGCACCGTGTAAATAATAACTGTAAATAAACGTGTGTGTGTGTGTGCTTAAAAACGATGTCCACCAATCTGTGTCCAGGCCATGCTCTACACACATTTATTAAAAGTAATCAGCTAGCTTTGCTAGCAGTGATACACTGGAATCCAAAAACAGTTTTGCTTTGACAAACATACAGTATGTTTACTAATCATTTTGAAATGAGAAAAATATTCAGTATTTTATATGGTAAAAATACTGTTTTTGAAATACAGAAATTAGTGTGAATTGAAAAAAGGAAAGAGCAACTCCACAAACAGCAACAGTCACTGAGTAGGTAATTTTAAGTAAGAATGTGTAAGTTATTAGTAGTCCTATGTATATGTGTAGTACAGTAAAAGCATACAAAAACACCACAGTTGGTCTAAGATTTTTAGCTGTATCAACTATATTTTGAAACTCCTTGAATATGGAATGCTCTTTCAAACCATGACAAAAAAAAATTACTGTTCATAAAATTTTTAATTTTTTAATGATGTTTCTCCTTTTTATTTTTTTAAGAGTGTGATTTTTCTTTGAAGGCCTCTGCAATCCTGGAATATACAAGCTATATAAACCTTATGTAAATCTAAAATTTCTAAGATATAAAACCAGTACACTGATATATGTATACTATTTTTCTAACTCAGTTCAGATCACTTTAATATTAACAGAACATTGGTCAAGGGACATAAATAGATACATAATCTCTCTTTTATTCCCATAACAGTTCTATATTGCAATACACTAACATTATGGTATCACTACTGTTGATACTTATTAGATACCACAATACAACAGAGAATCTATATGTATTTAATATAATGAACTGCAGCTAAATAATGGTGACATGAAGAAACCAAAAAAGTAATCAAAAAACCATACTTGCATATTTGTTTCAGCTGCTTCATTTTAGAAGAATCAAGTTGGGGTTGTCCTGAGGTGGTCAGCTCCTCTACTAGAGTGGAAAGTGTCTCCCGCTTTTGATTGTCCATCTGACATTAAAAGGTAAAAGTAATTAAATTTCTTTTTAAACTTGACAATTACAGCATGTTATCTATCAGTTTTGCAACATTTTTATTCACTACTGTGAGCATGGTAGTTTATAAAAAGAAATGTATAAAAACAATAATGCAAGGATGGAGGAGTTTAAATGTCTTAATACAAAAACTGCTAAAATTACAAAACCCAAAACAAAAACTTTAAGTTTACAAATTAAAGTTGTAACAGTCTACAGATGTCACATTTGGGTGTGCTGCATGGATGGACAAAGCAGCCTTGCAGGCAAAAGTGAATTAGGATGCTTTTGGTCTTTTACCTCACTTTGTCCCATCTATAATTAAACAGTACCTCAATCTTCTGCAAATGGTGTTCTCTAGTTTGTAGAGGTTAACAGTTAAACATTTTTCCCCGTGTATTATTGTGAGGTGAGAGGGACTCACCAAGTACGTTGTGGATTGGCCATTTCTCATACAGACTAAGCTTAATTAACACACACAAAAACACACAAAATCCAATCATGGTCACACTGCCTATCACTCTTTAGTATTCCACTTGGGGACTCATTAGCTTTGGCTTGAGAAGATCAGAGGTGCCTCGGGTGACTCCGAGACACTGAAGGTTGGTACGTGTTAAAGCTATGTCACATACTATGTGACGTTTCAAGCGATTTTCAGTCAGAAACAGTTGGCTGCATGCTCATGTGAAGCTGGTCATGTAATCCGACATGTCCAATGACTCATTCCAAATGGGCTGCAACACTATACCATAAAATCAAACAGGTTTGATTTTGTCTTTAGTCAAAGGGCAGGCTTGTGTGCATGAGAGCGGACAACAAATTAATACTCATCTGTAAGTACAATGAATACAATGCAGTTTTGAGGAATATGAAACATGGGGACTTTGGACGTCACAAACACAAGAGGTAGTAGTCTGTCTGGTGTCTTGTGTTTTACATATCACGACAAAATGGAAAAATGAAAACAGGGCAGAGATTAAGAATGAACTACCTCTTAACCCTTCATACAGTGTGCTACTGGCCATCACAAAAAGGGGAGAGCACTACTGTGCTGGAAGATCAAAACTCAATAGGCCAATGTGACATGCCCAGTAATTTTCAGTCTTTTAAATAAACATGGTCCAGCTAGGTGATCAGGAACTGTAGACTTCAAATTTAACATATCCCATGACAAGAAGTTATGTGACATTGGCTTTAGTTATTGCCATTTACCAATGGCACATTACTTGTTACTGTGCTGTTCAATACTGGAGGCATCCCTCCTTGGTCACTAACACTGTGGAAAAAAGTGGCTATTTTCCCACGCCAGGTGCCCTTTATTTACCTAAATCAGCCAAGAAATGCCAAGTATAGAAATTTAAAGCAAAGTAATATTTAGTAAAATTGAATAACAACAGTAAAAAAATAAACTAAATAAATAGAAAAATATAATTCAATGTCAATGCCTGGATATCAAACCCTAATAAAATCCACCCTTTTTTACCCCCAGAGTGAAAAAGCTTAAACAATACTTTCCATAAGGTTATGAAAACTGGAGAATACCACCAAAGGAAACATCTGTGCCAGAAAGTGAAAGAAGATGATAAACGGAACTTGCCTTGACTAAGAGTTCAGGATGATACAATAAACACTGCCTCTCGGATTCAGCTGGATGGAGTCTCTGTCTTACCTTTGGGCAGTCCATCGTTTATGTCAAAAGTTCTATGTGGGGTTCTAGACCCTGTGATGTTACACAAAAACAAATTGGCTAACTACTTTGATGATAGACAGCTTGTCCAAAAAGCTTTAATCCTAAAACTATGTACAGTGCATCCGGAAAGTATTCACAGCACATCACTTTTTCCACATTTTGTTATGTTACAGCCTTATTCCAAAATGGATTAAATTCATTTTCTTCCTCAGAATTCTACACACAACACCCCATAATGACGTGAAAAATATTTACTTGAGATTTTTGCAAATTTATTAAAAATAAAAAAAAATTGAGAAACCACATGTACATTGTAAGTATGTAAGTATTCACAGCCTTTACCATGAAGCTCAAAATTGAGCTCAGGTGCATCCTGTTTCCCCTGATCATCCTGGAGATGTTTCTGCAGCTTAATTGGTGTCCACCTGTAGTAAATTCAGTTGATTGGACATGATGTGGAAAGGCACACACCTGTCTATATAAGGTCCCACAGTTGACATTTCATGTCAGAGCACAAACCAAGCATGAAGTCAAAGGAACTGTCTGTTAACCTCCAAGATAGGATTGTCTCGAGGCACAAATCTGGGGAAGGTTACAGAAAAATTTCTGCTGCTTTGATGGTCTTAATGAGCACAGTGGCCTCCATCATCCGTAAGTGGAAGAAGTTCGAAACCACCAGGGGCCTCATGTATAAACGGTGCGTACGCACAGAAATGTTGCGTAAGAACTTTTCCACGTTCAAATCGCGATGTATAAAACCTACACTTGGTGTAAAGCCACGCACTTTTCCACGGTACCTCGTGCCTTGTCGTACGCAAGTTCTCCGCTCGGTTTTGCAAACTGGCGGCACCCAGCGTCAAAGCAGTGCTACTGTTCTTGTGTGATTACTCATTATTTTCATGACGCGGCTTTATAAATACACAGAAACTAACCGCATATTGTTTATTAGTGTAATGCATCTGATTGTAATTAACTCGTAACAATATAATGGTCCAGGGAACAGCCATAGTATTCCAAATACCATAACTGCTTTAGCGTTGTTACTCTCACTTCTTCTTCTTCTTCTTCTTTCAGCTCCTCCCGTTAGGAGTTGCCACAGCGGATCATCTTTTTCCATATTGCTCTCACTGCACGACTCGGAGTATTTATATCACTGTATCTGAGTGTGAATCACAGCAGCAACTGATCGGAAAGAGAATTATCGGTATACAGCTTTAAAGACACGCTGTCTCAGCCACTGCAAAATGTTTTAAAGCCTTTCCTGTACAGACCTCTCGGTTCAGAAACAGTTTAATCCCAAGAACTTTAAATGCACTCAATCAATTGCTCCTTGTAGAACTGTTTGTACTTATAAGTACAATCACCCCACTGTAAACTTGCACTACAGTTATAATATCTCACAACCTGAGCCACTTTATAAAGCGTATTTACATATGATGACGATATCATTTTAAGGTGAAATGCAGCAAAATATGTTTGTTAAATTATACACATAAAACTTTAACTTCATTTAAATAATCTATATTCTTCACTGGGAGTGTCGTGAAGGATAGAATAATTAAACATGTACTACGAAGATATTTCAATGTTCTTTAAACGCTTTTGAAGAATCGGCTAAGCTTACAGATGGCTTAACTTCTATTACAGAGCTGATTGTGTGGCGATCGGTTACTTGGGGAAAGAAAAGCAAGGACTCTTGGGGCGGCTACGCCAATATATATTGAATATAAAACAGAAAGAGAAAATAACAACACAGCTAAAAGCAGCGACAAATTTCGACAAAAGATAAATGCTTGTCATGAGCACGAGGCTCATGAAACACATGTTTAATAATGTGCTTTAGCTCCTATCATCATGAAAATGACATCACGTATACATCTCAGTATTTTAGTTATTCAGAGAGCTGTAATATCACAAATGTAATGGACTCTGTGTCCAGTTGGAGGAAGAGAGCCAGTTTAAGAAGCAAGTAGTGATTCACACACATAGATCACATACGAGTAGAAGATCAAATACAAAACAAAGCATTTAACGTGCTACTTTAATTACGATGTAAATTTTGAGAAACTGGTTAATTAAACGATTTTAAGATGAAGTTTATAATGTTCTACTAAATGACAAAATAAACTACGTGATTAAAGTGGAAAATTCGAGATTAAAGTTGACATTTCGTGCTTTTTCCCCACCGTGTGCCTTTTTTCTCTGTACCCTAATAAGCTTTCATATGACACTCAGACAGTGGGCTTACAACTCGGCTTTTCACGGCAACTTTGATATGTGACTTCTTTTTTATTTCCGGCACTGTGCGATTTTGTGAATGTGAGCTTTCAAGTTTCTCCAACACGCTATGTCACTCGATCAACTTCATTTTGTTGATTATACCACGGTTTATTTGAACAAATAGTATGTTTTTCCTTTGCCTCCACTCGGTATTCGCTGAAATTCTTATATTTTCCCCGTGCTTTTCCCATTGTCTTTTCACAGAAGGCTGTGCTTAAGGGCGATTTATATTGATTTGCATATTCAAATAGCGTAATTCTGGGAGGATTTGGGCGTTACAAAATGCGGCGTGCACGCGTTAGTTTTCACGCTGATCGGGATTTATGTAGCGGAAGAACGTGGAAGTTGGAGTACGCACAGATTCCTGCATCTGGATTTTTCTGTGCGTAAGCACATTTCGGCTTTTGTGCTTACGCCATGTTATAGTGCGAGTTCTACGCACGGCATTATACATGAGGCCCCAGGACTCTTCCTAGAGCTGGCCGGCCATCTAAACTGAGCGATCGGGGAAGAAGGGCCTTAATCAGGGAGGTGCCCAAGAACCTGAGGGTCACTCTGTCAGAGCTCCAGAGGTCCTCTGTGGAGAGAGGAGAACCATCTCTGCAGCAATCCACCAATCAGGCCTGTATAGTAGAGTGGCCAGATGGAAGCCGCTCCTTAGTAAAAGGCACACGGCAGCCCGCCTGGAGTTTGCCAAAAGGCACCTGAAGGACTCTCAGACCATGAGAAACAAAATTCTCTGGTCTGATGAGACAAAGATTGAACTCTTTAGTGTGAATGCCAGGCGTCACGTTTGGAGGAAACCAGGCACTGCACATCACCAGGCCAATACCATCCCAACAGTGAAGCGTGGTGGTGGCAGCATCATGCTGTGGGGATGTTTTTCAGTGGCAGGAACTGGGAGACTAGTCAGGATAAAGGGAAAGATGACTGCAGCAGTGTACAGAGACATCCTGGATGAAAACCTGCTCCAGAGCGCTCTTGACCTCAGACTGGGGTGACGGTTCATCTTTCAGCAGGACAACGACCCTAAGCACACAGCCAAGATATCAAAGGAGTGGCTCTGGAGAGATCTTAAAATGGCTGTGTACCGACGCTTCCCATCTAACCTGATGGAGCTTGAGAGGTGCTGCAAAGAGGAATGGGTGAAACTGGCCAAGGATAGGTGTGCCAAGCTTGTGGCATCATATTCAAAAAGACTTGAGGCTGTAATTGCTGCCAAAGGTGCATTGACAAAGTATTGAGCAAGGCTGTGAATACATATGTACATGTGATTTCTCAGTTTTTTTTTTTAATAAATTTGCAAAAACCTCAAGTATTTTTCACATTGTCATTATGGGGTGTTTGTGTGTAAATTCTGAAGAAAAAATAATTTAATCCATTTTGGAATAAGGCTGTAACATAACAAAATGTGGAAAAAGTGATGCGCTGTGAATACTTTCCGGATGCACTATACAAGCACCTCACTGTGTCTGATTGTTTACCTGTGTCCAATTCTCTTGGGATCCATACATTCCACCTGGCATTTGAGCAATTAATTTATTGGTCATTCTAACCTAGGATTATAATGCAAGTTATACATGTAGACAACTAATAGAAAATGTGTAAAGATTTAGACAAATACACAGAAGTATAAACCAAACATAAAATAAATTAGTGCATACCTCCAGAAAAGCAGTGTAGTGCAAGCAGAGGAAACACATTCATATAGGAAAGAGCTTGTGAACTGAGGTCAAGGCGCTTGACAGTTCCACATGTGCAAGGTAGGACAGGCTGCTTAGTAGTTGCAAATTTGAAAAGGTGTTCAGGAATCAATCCTGGGTGGGAGGTAACTCCATTACAAAGTACACCCAGCATGCTGCACATTCAGCACATATAGGAACACTCTACCAAAGGCCACTTTGAGAAGGGAGAGAGATTAAATGGAAATTCTAATTTGACTACCAAAAAAAAATACACATTTGCTGGCATTTGGAAGCTGTGATGCCATTAGCATAATTAAGCAAGTAGTTCAATTAAAACTGCTGAGTACAGACTAAATAAAGCAGGTTGGGAGCCTACCTATGAACCACCCAGATTGAGATTTGAGTGCAGCGGTGCCACGGATGACACCTCAGCATCACACTGAGAAGTGTGAGGATTGTTTTTATTTCTTTTTCAGTATTGGCTGGTGTGCCAATACTGCCACTAACACCCACATTTTCCCTGCAAGATGAAGGACCTGCTTTCTGGCCTTGATGCAGTTTAAGGTTTACCGCCATACCCAGGACGGAACGCGTGCAAGTTTAAGGGCCTTGTTCAAGCAGAGTAGAGTCTCTTCTGGCGTTTACGGGATTCGAACCGGCCATGGCGCAGATCCCTAGCCTCAGAGCCACCATTCATAAGAGAGGCGTTTTAATTACCGGTAGAAAGCAGATTTAACTCGACACTGCAGACCACCACGATGAAACTCAAACTTGCTGAAAGCTGGAATTGCAGTTCATTCGAGTAACAGGCTCCTCCAATTAATTTGATTGATTTGGAAAATCCAAACAATTAAATAGGAGCACAGATTGAGAACACAATCACAGATGGCATTGAAGTTTACTGAATCCTAGTTTAAATGTATCAAGTAGAAGCAAAATTAGTAAGGCGGCTGGGTGGTGCGATGATTTTATTGCATAATGTCAACCCCGTTATCGTTCTCAATTTCAAGAGCGATGACATTCCAATAATCATTCAAGTTCGAGGCGCCTCTATTATAAAATCAGTATATAAAATAAAATACATTCTTTCTCTCGCCGATTTAATTATACGGATAAAAACGCGTCAACGCGATACAAACAAGACACCCATATGAACTGACCCCATTTCGCTTTATTAGACTAGTGTAGCTGCTAGAAGTCAGAAGGACTTACTGAATGGCTGGGTCCAGGCACTTGCTGCGTTTACTGTATCAGACATCACTTACGGACGGACTGTTGCCAACTACTCGATTGGAAACTAACTCGGAATTACCCAGTCTATTCCACAGCGTATGGGGAGTACAATCCGGGGGCTACGCATCCCGCAGTACGGGTACTTTAAATAAGAGCATCGCAATTCCCAGGCGGTCCGGCGACAAGAGTTGAGCGCAAAGACGATCTCCGGCTGAATAAAGGTGTCAAAACACCGTCGTCTAGACTGAGCTGAAGCTGGATGAAGGAATGAGGGATTGTGCGCATCGCAGTGGTGGAGCAGTCAGGAGCGTTGAGAAGTACAGTACAATACTGTCTGCGAGGAGCTGCCCAGAGATCGGCAGGTGCGAGTTATAGTATGGCCCGTGTTTGTTACGAGTGCGCGAAGTAATGTCCTAATGTTTTCGGTGCGTGTTTGTTCTTTTCGAGGTGTTATTTGGGCTCCTAACAGTGGATCAGTTTGCCTGTGTAATGAGGTAAATCAATATGCACGCCAGTCTGTGTGTCACTTTCTTTCCTGTCTAAAATACTTTTTACCGTACGTACGTCTCTGTCAAATTCATCGACTCGAGACGACTTGCCCGGACATATAATGAGTGGCACATTGGTGACCCAATCACGTGTATTAACCCCGCCTCCTCAGCCGAATGCCACCAATTACTTAACACGATAACATTGGACACAAAGGTTGCATATTTTTCCAATACAACAGATTCGTTTTCCCTTTCTTTACATTTTATTAAACTGTATGAAAGAGACACTAAAAGGAATACATTGCATTTTATATGAAGAATGCAAACATTTACTTGCTGTTCACAGAATTTCAGTTTACAATACAATAAAACCGTACATATCTTTACCTGGCAAGCAGGAAGACGTCCAAACTAACGCACACAATGAAATCCGTAATCCCTCGTGCAGTGTTTGGTTTTTTTTCATCCACCCGTCATTTTCAGAATAGATTCGAATGCTGTCTCAGAATTTTACAAACCTGAAAAAGAAGACGCCTGTAAACAAGCCAGGCGCGCTGTAATTGGCGTCACGATGCAAGCGACGCTCGCCTTTGTGGCTCGAGAGAACGATGCTGCTCGCTCATAAAAGAGGGAGGTTCGTGGAGGAGCGCCATCTGCTGGGGACTTTGCGCTAGCACGTTACTGGTTGTTTGTGTGTGTGTGGAAAGCAGAAATGCAGTGCAAATACACTTATCCCCACTATAGGATTTAATTGGTGCGAATCTACTGCAGGACACACTCATGCTCATTTAGTATTTTTTAGATGAATTGCCATCCTTCTGTTTTCTGACCGTTTTTTACTCTGTCACTCAGGCCTAAGCACACAGCAGGAGCCAACCCTGGACCAGGGGATGTTGTTGAAAAATTGACATTTTACAAAGATTAAAATGCTCTCCGTCTTACTTAGACAATGTCTGCACAATGTGTCATACAATTTTTTTATTTGTATTTTTAAATTTTCAAATGATGTTTACGGTGCTAAAACTGTATCTTCTTGTGGATTTGGACACAATACTGGTTATGCAAATTGCTAATTATTATATATAATAGTTGTAATAAAACACAAGCAAGGGGTTACGTGGCACCGCGGCTGGTCATCTTTTGTAGGGATTCTACAGTTTTATGTAGTGTCTGTCAGAGTGAAGTCCAGTCCTAACTCTTGATGACCACAGCAACTCACATTTTTAAGATGATGAATATTCTCTACAGACGGAGCGCACTTGGGTTACATGACATTCTCCTGACCAGTAGTGGACACAATCTGAAACCTAATTGATTTAGTTTATTGCTGTTTAAAAGCATTCATTAGTTTTATGCTACTAAAATCAAAGGGTTGAATGAGATTCAGGCTAAAACAGGGTAAAATGTGTATGTGCCTTCTAAAGTAGCCCACTTCTATTGCACTTTCATCAAACATTTATTAACACAGACCACTGTAGTTGCAGTTCTTAAAAGTTTATCAACAAGAGGTGTATTACAGATACAGGTTTGATGCAAACACCAAGACTTCTGCTGCTTTATTACTTGAGGCATACTGACATTAAGGCTTAGTGTACGACGCAAATTCACTCACTTGACATTTATTTTACAAGTTTAAATAAACGTATTCCCCCTAAACCTTTAAAAATCATTTAATGAGTTACAAAAATTGTTAAATTGTCAAAACTGCTGAAGATGGAGATGTTGTTTAGCCATCCATGAAACAAAGTAACACCAAAAATACAAAAAATAAAAAGATGTTTGCTAACAAGAATAATCAGAAAAGAGAAAGCTACAGGGTGTTAGGGCAAAGAAATACAAAATGAGTCCTTATTGTCCTACGTGCATATGCTAATCAACATACAAAATGTTGCTATCAGTGAGAACAACATTCACTTAAAATGTCTGTTCTGCTTACTTGAACCAACTGCCTTACCTTAAAAATGATGACATTCCTGACTACATCACATTTTAGGGTCTGAAAAATATACGCAACAGTTCCTCCAGGTTTACCGAAAACTATTAGGTATGGTGGCTGCCCACTTATCAAACTACTGTATGGTCTCTTCTCTTACTTGCTCCTTCTATCCTTTCTTTGGCCAGACAAACCCAAAAGTTCATCATTTAAGTTGAGGCCAAGGAACTACTTTTGTGTTGGATGTGCACTTCCCCAGTGTGAGGACATGCCTCTGTAAAAGGGTGGGTATGGGTCAGACTACCCTATTAGAACTGGAATGACTGCCCTCAGATGTTTCAAGAGTTCTGTATCCTTCTCTAATATTAAAGCCACCTTTACTAACAACTTTGTCCAGGCACTTGTCAATGTGAATAGTAGTGTTCAGTTCCATTGCCAAAGCATACATAATCCAAGTGTTTTATGGCCCATCACTGCCTTGTACTGCTCTACAGTATATAGAATCCCAGTTGCCAGGTCCTAAATGCATTCTTCCTTTGATATAATTCTTTCCTCCTTTTCCTCTTCACATGTGTTGGTTATGCAAGTATTTCTAAGTATTCTTGCATTTATATAATAAATGTAGCTTTGTTTTTACTTTTTTTTGTTATGTTTTCAGGTTTAGTTGCTGTATACAGTGAATATTTCTTCAGGAATTAATAAAGTACTGTCTCTTTACACTAGTGTCCTGTCCAGAGCTGGCTCCAGGTTTGAGCCTAATGCCTCTCACAGAGTTTCTGCCACCACAACTCTGAGCTTAATTAGTGGCATTCACTAACTGATGGCTGGATGGTGTAGATCTGAAAAATAATTTCCCCACCTAGGAACTCTCCGTTTTAATGCTGAATTGAGTGAATTTTTTGTTTATTAATCTTACCTTCAGCAATACCAGTAATTAACCTAATACTCCAGCAAGGCTCCTACTTTATTTTCCTTACCTTTCACTGTTGTAGGAGGCAGATCTCCAGCCTTTAGACATCGTTTAAAGAACAGAATACTACCATTTATTAATAAACACAAGGATTATAAAGTATGATAAATTCACGTATATTAACATATAACAGAGAGGCTGTCTGTTTCCTGGTATTTAGAGATCTATTTTATCTTGTCACAGATAGTTTTACAATACCAAGTCTTTGTGGATGATGTCTGATGTGTGGAGTTGTTGCTTTAGGTTCAAGTGTAGGATTCTTCATGCGTCGCAGTATGATCCTTGTGTGTAATGTGCAGCACTTTTCTCAGGTAAGCCCTTTGCTGAGTCATCTATAACTTCCAAGGAGAAAAGTATCAGTCTTTCTGACACAAGACCGTAGACACGGAAGTTCCCTTCCTGATGTAATGGTTGCTTCTCAGCAGACAGGGCTCAGTGCATAGCTTAGCAGACTGGAATCTCAGCTCTCAGGCTCCAAAAAACAATTTGTGCTTCGGCTCTTCAAGGAAGACAGGCTCATACCTTTTAAGTTCACAGAGCAAGTTTCAGAGGTTTTTAGTAATTTTGGACAATTCCCCATCCCTGACAGAATCCCAGAACTTCCCTTAACTTACCATTCTCTGCCTCTCCCTGTAGGGTGTGGCTAGTTTATAAAGGAAGGCTGATCCTTCTCCTGAATGGAGTAAAGTCACTTTTAGTTTCATCCAGTGTCTTCTTATAGGCAAGTTATTCTGTCCATCCTAGTGGTCATCTCTTGAATTACGAGTCTATTTTTGTGCTCTTTTGCCGAAGAGAAGGCCTCGGCAAATATGTCAGGTCACCTCTGATTTACACCTTTATCAGTTGAAGTACAGCCAGATCTTAGTAAGAAGAGCTTAGTCAATTAGTTTGGAATGAAAATGGGAGTTTTGTGCAGCTTGAGATCGAATAAAACTGATGCCTTACTGACCTGATATGCCACCGTAGCCTAGCAGAATGGGCACGGGCCAATTTATCCTAAAATGCTTTACCTTTTGACCATAGGCATGTTTACCATTTTAGGTGATGGAAACCTGTTAAAATTAATATCTATTAGAATTATCACATTTAAGGATTTTGAATCCCAAAGTCTGTCAAAGTAGGACATGAGGTTAGCTCAGGGGTGTACACCCTCATGTATACAGTGTGATGAAAAAATATTTGCTGCCTCACCATGTATTTACCCTTACAATGAAGTATATATGACAAGGTTTCTACAGAAGCCAAAGGAAAATAAGATTTAAATACACAATGGAAGATTTGGAACTTGAATAGTACACCTTATGAGAAAGATCTGGGAGCCACAGTGGACTCACATTCTACTTCAAGGCAGTATATGGAAACCATTAAGAAAGCCCCTTAAGATGTTATGTTAGGTTAAATAGCCCGATCTCTGCAATAAAATTAAACAGAGAGTTATGCTTAAGATATAACATTCACTTGTGAGGCCTGATATGGAGAACTGTTCGTGGTTTTGGTCTTCATGTTATAAAAAGACATAGCAGTGATACAGAAAGTCCAGAGAAGAGCATGTAGAGCATTCTAGGACAGAATGATTTGGTTTATGAAGAAAGGTCAAAGAGGCTGAACCTTTTCAGTTTACAGAGATTAAGACATAATAGGATTGAAATGTTTAAAATTATGAAGTAAATTAGTAGGGTGGATCCCAGCTGTTACTTTAAAAGAAATTCTTCAAAAAGGACAGTGCGACATAGATCTAAACTAATTTATTAAGGGTAAATTTCAGGCAAATGTTTAAAAGTTTTTCTTCACACAAAAAAAGCACAGACTTATAAATTACCAAGTAGTGTGGTAGGCAGCAGTACTTTGGGGGTGGAATTTTCAAAACTCAACTTAATGTGACTTTCAAGTAATTAGGTAAATGGGACTGACAACCTTGTTGGGCTTCATCTGTTGTTCTTATGAAACTTGTCACTATATTTTAACAACAAACAATTCAATGAATTCAAAATGAAGGTAGTGTAACACAACAAGAGTTGTTCAAGAGAAATAAATAACTTTGTAAGTCTGTCAAATCCTTCAAGCTTGGAATGATGCATCTTATAAACATCATGTAGTTTTAAAGCAGCAAATAACTAAAATTGTATATTATAAACAATAGGACTTACTGTATAGATCAGAAAAGTGAACAAATGGAAATGAGAAGCTTTGGTATAGGAAAAACAATCTGTAAGTAGTATTCATTGTGAGAAATCTTGCAGCTGCTTATAAGTAGGAAACACTGTACCCTATAATCAATTGCTTGAAAATAAAGAAAAAAACAAATGAAGAAAAACTGCAATTTTATTACCAACCTGATTTAGGAATTTTACATGTACAGTTTTTTTCTATATTCTAGATAGAAACATGCATAAATAAATGTTACTAAAACAACCAATCAGCTACAATTCCAAATACTAAATTTGCCAGAAGAAGCTTGCCTTCTGAAATGATGGAGGACACTGTATCATGTTATTTGCATTTAAACAGAATTATGCAGTCCTGGTTAATCATTTGGATATGTTGGACTAGTTTTCATTCTGTTATCCAGCACCAATAAAACTAAACTGCTACTGTATAATAATGGCAAAAAATAAGGCAGCACCACTAATGATTCTGATACGCCTATGCACAACACTAATGCTTGTAGATTAATTATTAGGAAAACAATCTCAGTTCTATTATAAACCCCCACATGGAAAACATGAGTTTTAAGCATTGTTCTGCTTCCAGTCAAGCAAATGCTTTTTAGGCCTTCCTTACTTCTGTTCTTTGGTTACAAGAAACAATGCCGCTCTCTTTACAATGTAGGTCCCATTTTTCCAACAGACTTGACTGCCTCTGGCACAGAAAGCCATCAGTTCCTGTTGAGTAGCATTGTCACTTGTCCCGATCTTTACATGATGTAGACCTTCTCAGCTTGGGAAAAGTTGAAGACCTCTTTGGTTCTTGGACAAACAACTTTATCATCTTGGCGAATAGAGAGCAGAGACTATGGAACAAAAAGAATAAAAACAGAAAAGTACAACTCTGGTGTTTTTTTTTTTTTGTTTGTTTGTTTGTTTTTTAAGCCAAATTACATTGAAAAGAAACCTATCCATAAGCCAAATGATTGTGTTATGCTGCAACATAAGGTTTTTATAAAAGCCAATTTGCTTTACTCCTTTCACTATCCCATTTGTCAAACACATCTAGTGAAGACAGCTTTCCTTTGCAAATGTAATGCCAGCCATAGACCACATCTGAAGTCTTTAGTAGCAAAGGTAGTCTCTGGCAATATAGTAGGCTTTATCTTCCATAACTGCTATATTAATGTCAGGTATTATAAAATCAATCCTGCAACCTTCACTGCTGTGCCTGCACTCTTAAAAATAAAGGTGCCAGAGTGGTCTTCTGAGCAATGCCATGGGGGAATCATGTTTGCTAACTCCAGGTATTCTTAATCTGTTAGTGTACTGCAGCCTACTATACATTAAGGATTTCAGTTTGTTCTATGTGTTAAGTTTTTCAAAGCACAAAGAACCATCTTCATATGCAGAGAGCCCTACTTAGAACAAAATGGTTCTTTGTTAAGCAATAGTTGTATAAGGAAACAAATAACCCAATAAAAAAAACATAAAATGCAATTAAAGAGCCATTATTTTTAAGAGTGTACCTGGTGTGTACATTACAACTAATACATATTCAGGTAGTTTAGAAAGCTTTTGTACATTTTCTATTTAAAAAAATGAACAAAGGAGAGAGGTATATGCAGCACCCATAAAAATGTTTTTGACCATTTTAATGGCGTTTTGCTGCTTCACTGCCTTAAATCATTTTAATTTATTTAATTTACCTACACATCCTACTCTATAATATCCAACCAATCATTTTAAAAATTTTATAAAATGGTAAAAGCTGAGCTATCTTGGGTGAATGTTTCCTGCCTTAAAAGTCAAGATTTCAAAAAACAGCAAAGGCATCGACAAAAGTATGTGCACACAAAAGTTTAGCTAACAGAAAGCAACACTGGTTATAGCCACTGTCTCAGCTCTGCAGAGACAGGTATGACTTACTGCCCAGACCTTTTCTGAAATCTGAAAGTTTCCCCATGTTATTTTTTTTTAAGCCTCCAACATTTCCCATTTACTCCCACCTCAAATTTGGTCTGGCACTAGTGAACGTGGAAATGCACTGCAATGAATTGGTATGCCGATTTGGGTTATATCTAGCAGTCACATTATAATTAAACAAAAAGAAAAAAAATTAATAAAACTAATAAAATTTATAAATATTTCTTGGACCTAGTTTAATATTACTATTAACAAGAGTAATGCCAGGTTTATACTTCACTCAACGCGTTTGCATGCACATGCTACTGTTTTTGATTTTTTATAATTTTCCTGAACTGTAGCTGTGATATCTTTCACTTGGATGTTATAGGTTGCATTGAGTAAGGAAGGCTGGGAAGAAATATTTTTTTTTGTGTGTGTGTTATCATTTAAGGCTGTAAAGCAAAAAAAAGGGAATATTTCAAGGGGTGATTCTTTCCTATACCCACTGTAAATCTGGAGGATCCCATTGGCTGGCAGTGTCAGATATCATCATGGATAGAAAACAACATTTTGCTTTGATGTGTTGTGAATTGCCTGAAACATCCAATAAATTCCCAGGACACTTTGCCACAATATCTCTCAAAAGGATGGATATGTAATGCTTACTTCCATCAATCCAGAAACGTGCCCATTCCAGCAAGTACTGGGTGGGAGGCAGAAACAATCCCTGGATGGTGCATCAGCTCATCGCAAGGTGAATACAAGCAAACACGTATATTAGCATCATTTTTAATCCCCAAAACTGCATTTCCTTGGAAGGAAACCAGGGCACGCTGTGGAAACCCACTAGGAAAACACGAAAACTCCAGGCAAGGAACACCAGGGATGTGACTCCCTACTGCGAGGCAGCAGCACTACCGCTCTGCCACTGTGCTACCCCCACATGTGAAATTAACAGTATTCATTATTTAAATGAAGTTAATGATTTATCTGTAAAATATAATATACATACTGTAATAGAAATCAATTATACTGTAGATCTAAGGATTCTAAATGTGCAGAGAGCTGGAATATCATAATTTTAATGTGTTCTGTGTGGCAACTGCTGCCTGCCGCTGCTGTCACTGCAGGAGGAAGCCTCAAAAGCAATGAAAAAATAAACTACAGAATTAAAGTGGAAATTTTGAGAGTAAAGCTAACTTTAATCACAAAATAGACCTTTACATTGTGTCCCTATTTTTTTTTCCTCTGCACAGAAAGACAGCACAGGAGATGGTAAGTGAGACCTTTAAAATATATAGCATCTTTACAATGAGGAATATGAGACGCTTGAAAAGAAAAACACCACAAATACATTTGTTTGTCAGCATTTTACTAAATCAAACCATGCACACTGATCAAGTAGGATTTGCAAAGCCACTTTTTGTCACATGTTGATAGTAAAGAAAAACTGTGTCATCACGTTCCAACTTGAACATACTGCGCTACCTGTTTTTTTTTTTTGCTGGTACTGCAACTCGCGCACACGTTGCCTTAATTTCTGAGGACATGGTCAGAGAACGTGTCAAATGAATGCTGGGAACACGTGGCAGCCATGATGCGTGCAAACACACGTTCTGAACATTAAGTATAAACTGACCATAAGAAGTATGGCAACATTTACAGAAGCTAGAGATACTTAAAAAGTTTGAGGTAGAATCTGCCAAGCATTATCATCTTTCCTAAACAAAATAGGACTTATTACAATGTGCATCATACAGACACATTACAGACTTCTGAATAATGATGTTAAGATACACTCCAAAGTCTTAGCTAGAAGGGTGGAGAAAGTGCTCCCTTTGGTAATATCTCAAGACCAAACTGGATTTTATTAAAGGCAGACACTTAGCTTCCAATCTTCGACGCCTGTTTAATGTAATATACTACTCACCCACAAAGTCAAACACCCCAGAGATGATGATATCGTTGGATGCAGAAAAAGCATTTGAAATGGTTGAATGGAACTACCTTTTCACTACATTGGAGAAATTTGGGTTTGGCTCTAACAGTTGTGACTAGATCAAAGTACTGTATACCAGTCCAGAAGCTTCAGTTTGTATTAAAAACATTAATTCAGACTACTTTACAGAAGAATGTGGTACCAGACAAGGATGCCCCTTGTCACCACTGGTTTTTGCAATCATCATTGAGCCACTGGCAGTTCACTGTCAAAATGCTTACGAGATAAAGGGGATTATCAGAGAAGGACTTGAACAGAAAATTTAACTACAATATATGCGATTGATATGGTACTGTATATATATTAGATCCACAAAATACTGTGCCTACAGTCCTAACAGTACTTACAGAATTTCAAAAGATTTATGGTCTCAGAATTAGTTTGAATAAAACTGTGCTCTTCCCAGTGAATTCTCAAGCATACAGTATTAGATTGGACACCTTCCCTTTTATCATTGCAGATCAGTTTAAATACCTAGAGATAAACATCACAAGTAAACAAAGGTTTTTATCAACAAAATTTTGCCATCTGTATGGAAAAAATTAAGCAAGACTTGCACAGATGGTCAACCCTTCACTTTAGCTGGAAGAATTAACATTTTCCAAGATGAATATCCTTCCTAAGCTTCTTTTTTTAATCTCAAAACATTCCAATATACATCAATAAATCATTTTAAGAAATTAAATTCAACCATAACCTCATTTATTTGGAGTTCAAAACATCCACGTATCCAAAGAACGACCCTACAAAGACCTAAGGCAGAAGGTGCCATAGCTCTACCTAACTTTTAATTTTATTATTGGGCAGCAAATATACAAGCTATAAAACCTGGACATGGACACAAATAGATGAACATATACAGGCTTGGTCCACAATAGAAATAAAATCCTGCAGTACTTCTTTATACTCCTTGCTTTGTACCCCAATAAATACAAGTCATCGGCAATATACTAACAACCCACTTGTGCTTCATCCATCCATCCATTATCCAACCCGCTATATCCTAACTACAGGGTCACGGGGGTCACAATCTCTCCTAATCGATTAACAGCTGTACTTGGTGTTCTTCCAGATTGGCTTAAAGTGGAGAAGGTCAAACAAACTGTAATTGCCTTTACTACACTATTGGCATGCAGACTTATCTTGCTCAACTAGAAGAATCCAAGCTCTCCTATTATAAGTCAGTAGATAGCTGATGTTATATACAATTTGAAACTGGAAAAAAAATCAAATTCTCACTTAGAGGATCTGTACAAAACCTTTTCAAAACCAGGCAGGATCTAATCAATAACATTTTAGAATAAGCATTTAAATTGAGGAAGCAAATTCTCTCCCCTTTTTTCTACTAGTTTAAAGTTTAACTCTGGTGGCCTAGCTATCTTTCTCATGGGTGAGGGTTGATTTGTTTTGAACCTATTTTTGTAAAATGTGACTTATTTGTATGGAATGCTATTTGATTTCAATAAAATCAATAAAATCCAAAAGAATTATGGCCCCATTAAATACAGTCTAGTTCTCTGATCAGAGGTGCTACAAAGTGAAAAATGGCACTCTAATATAAAGCGTGTGTGTGTAAGAAAGACAAGGAACAGTAATGTCTTTTTTTTAACTGACAATACTTACATTATATCCATAAACATATCCATTTGGAAGCATCATGGGAGGATTATTTTCATTCATAACTTCTCCAGAGATCTTACAGACTAGGCGAGAGTTAGCACAATGAGCCATTGGCAATGGTTGAGCTAACTTGTTTAATGATTTGCTACACACTGGGCAGTCTGGATTTTTGGAAGTTCCATCTTCTTTATAACACTGTCTGTTGAGGTGTATCAAGGTAATAAAACCATAAACAAGCATTAACATAAAGTAATGAAACAAAGTACAGTATGTTTCATGCTTCAACTGACAAGACCACTCCAGCACTATTAGTAAGGAAGCAGGTGTACCACTAAAATGTCACAAATGCAAATCATACCTCAAACATGATTCAAACCAATTTCACTGAACCTGTCTATGCTCACATTCTGAAAAACTGCATGTTTTTAGTAGACACCTGATGACTGAAGATGGGGTGGTGTCATGGTTAGGAAAAAAACACACAGACGCAGAGTTTTGCTTGAAAGTTTGTGAACCATTTAGAATTTTCTGTATTTCTGCATAAATATGACCTAAAACATCATCAGATTTTCACTCAAGTCCTAAAAGTAGATAAAGAGAAACCAGTTAAACAAATAAGATAAAAATATTATACTTGGTCATTTATTTATTGAGGAAAATGATCAAATATTACATATTTGTGAGTGGCAAAAGTATGTGAACCTCTAGGATTAGCAGTTAGTTTGAAGGTGAAATTAGAGTCAAGTGTTTTCAAACAATGGGATGACAATCAGGTGTTAGTGGGCACCCTGTGTTACTTAAAGAACAGGGATCTATCAAAGTCTGCTCTTCACAACACGTTTGTGGAAGTGTATCATGGCAAAAACAAAGGAGATTTCTGCGGACCTCAGAAAAAGAGTTGTCGATGCTCATCAGGCTGGAAAAGGTTACAAAACCATCTCTAAAGAGTTTGGACACCACCAATCCACAGTCAAGACAGATTGTGTACAAATGGAGGAAATTCAAGACCATTGTTACCCTCCCCAGGAGTGGTCGACCAACAAAGATCACTCCAAGAGCAAGGCGTGTAATAGTCGGCGAGGTCACAAAGGACCCCAGGGTAACTTCTAAGCAACTGAAGGCCTCTCTCTCATTGGCTAATGTTCATGTTCATGAGTCCACCATCAGGAGAACACTGAACAACAATGGTGTGCATGGTAGGGTTGCAAGGAGAAAGCCACTGCTCTCCAAAAAAAACATTGCTGCTCATCTGCAGTTTACTAAAGATCACGTCTACAAACCAGAAGGCCATTGGAAGTCCTGACCTTAATCCAATCGAAATGTTGTGGAAGGACCTGAAGCTAGCAGTTAATATGAGGAAACCCACCAACATCCCAGAGTTGAAGCTGTTCTGTACGGAGGAATGGGCTAAAATTCCTCCAAGCCAGTGTACAGGAATGATCAAAAGTTACCGGAAACATTTAGTTGCAGTTAATGCTGCAAAGGGGGGTCACACCAGGTACTGAAAGCAAAGGTTCACATACTTTTGCCACTCACAAATATGTAATATTTGAAAATTTTCCTTAATAAATAAATGACCAAGTATAATATTTTTGCCTCATTTGTTTAACTGGTTTCTCTTTATCTATTTTTAGGACTTGAGTGAAAATCTGATGATGTTTTAGGTCATATTTACGCAGAAATATAAAAAATTCTAAAGGGTTCACAAAATTTCAAGCACAACTGTGTATATATATATATATATATATATATATATATATATATATATATATATATATATATATATATATATATATATATATATATATATAGGGTTTTTCTTTTTTAATATGTCTGTCAATATGGGGTGCTGTGTGTACATTAATGAGGAAAAAAAATAATTTAAATGATTTTAGTAAATGGCTGCAATATAACAAAGTGAAAAATTGAAGGGGGTCTGAATACTTTCCGTACCCACTGTGTGTATATATATATATCTATATATAGTCAATGTATGTGTGTGTGTGTGTATGTATGTATGTATGTATGTTCCAGCATCACTTCCGAACAGCTGGAGCAATTTTCATGAATCTTGGTACTCATGTTTCTCATTGGTCGCATAAAAATACTGTAGGGTGAAATCGACCCTAACCCACCACCTTCTGGGTAGGGTGGGGGGTGATCTTGCGGTCTTGTATGCATGTCACCATCCACTTGACACTCAGAACAACCACCAGAGGGTGAAGTGGAGGTGACTGCCTGCACTCTTTATGTTTGAGCACCACCGCACCCCTGTTACTTTTGAAATTAAATAGAGTTGGCTGGTTCAGAGGGTCAACTGGATGATAACATACAAACAAGACCGCAAGACAAATACATTAGTGAGTCTTGTTTGTTAATTTATTTTTGTTTTTAAAGTTGTGTTTTTTTTTTGTTTTTTTTTTTTTAATTACTGGGGGGCTTCGCTTGCCAACATCCTCCGCCCCCAGGCTGCACTATGTGCCAGCTACTTTGTGTCTCTGCTTCTTGCTTATGTGAATTTCACTTTCACCAAACAACAAATCTTTTAATTCTTGTGGATACGCCTCTTTATTGGGAAGAAACACTGCTTTTCCCTGATGGCAACACGAATAAGACGTCTCCGACTTAAAAGATTAAATCTGAACAATATATTCAATCTCTTTTCGCTATTCTGTTATTTTATTGAATAATAATTTTTGTGTGTTTGCATTAATATGATCTTTATCATTTTCTTTAAATCTTTTGAATTTTAATACTTTCATTATCTCTAACCTGCTCTGCATATGCCTCGCGCCAATGTTTTTGAATTCTTTACGTTCTACTTTGTCATCTACTCTTTGTCTTTTATTTCTGGCCACGGGCATGGTTTAAATCACTTTCCACAAAGTTTCGACTCGTGGGACGTGAAAGTATTTCTCTGAAAAAGTCACGTCTCATTCCAGGCTAAAAAGTCTTGTACCAGGATTTTTTTTTTTATTATAATAGAGAGATATTTTTCTCAAACAATTAAAAAAAAAATAACACTTTATTTTCCTCCTGGTCAAAGCTGGGTATTTTAGCTAGTATATACTAATCCTTTGTAACAGCCTTGTTTCAAAACACTTTCCTCCTTGACAAGATGTTGGTTTGTCAATCTGGATCTCTTTTTTTTAAATGGGGAAAAAAAAAAAAAAATCACAGAAACTAGTTGAAAAAAAAAGATGATCCAGATCAGAGATGGCTGCCTCCTGGAAAAAAGTTAAACAACAATAAAATGAGGCTAGATTTCAACTTGAAAATCATGGCATACAAACAGAGAAAGCATTTAAGTTTACATTTTTGCACATAGCCACTAATCTGGTCAAAGTCTGTTTATGGTTGTAAAAAAATAACAATCCAAAAGTAGTTTTCATGGAATACAGAATAAACCAAGGCTCTTAAATACATTTTGCAGAGGTCATCTTCTAAAACTGTACTAACTGAAGAATGCAAAATAAATATTTTTTAACAACTGGTTACTTATTACAGTGGACATTTTTCAAAACATACTATTATTACTATATGCCATTAAGTAGAAAAACAACAATAGCAATAATAATAATAACAATAAACTAACTGAGCAATAGCTACTAAGACAGATGTCAAAAACCTGGAAAAGAGCTGAGGAGGGTTTGACAAAACCTGTGCCAAAATCTAAAATGTATACGGCACAAGAACTATCAATTCTTAACATTATAAATTATGTTTGCTTTTGGATTTTTCACCTCTATTTTTGGTATTTTCCAGCTTTACTAAAGTCCTAGAACTAAAAAAAACTATGAAAAAAAAACTGAAAATGTTTTACCTGAAACCATATTATTACCTTAAAAACAAACTAATAACTATATAACAGATTTTGCTTTTTTTGTCTCCAGGCTAAGAAGATGTTGCCTATTTCACATAAAAGTGGCCTAAAAGAGACTATAAACTATTTCAGTAAATTGCTAAGAACAATGAAAGATCATTATTTAAAGGGAAAGGATACGGTGTCTTTATGGCAGATAAGCCAGCCTGAAGAGTGATCGTGAAGACAGAATTATTCCCAAGTTGATGTAATCTATAGTTGTCATATCTAAATTGTTGTATTAACATCTTCCAGCGGGCTGGGTCCAGGAGATCCTTCAAAGTCAGAAAATAAACAAGACAATTTATTAACATGTCTGTGGCATTTAAGTGTAATAACAAGTTTAGGCTGGCTTCAGTTCACCCTGTAATGGGGCCAGTTGTGAAATAGATAGTAGTATCTGTAATTACATTTAGGAATAAAATAACGCTGAAACAAGAAAGGAAATGAATGATACATTAATTAAACATTTAGTAGTTCTTCATAACTTGCACAGTTTTCATAAAGGTTTCAAACTATTAACACTACTAAAACAAGTTTTTTTAGACTAATTGTTTTTCCTTTACATCTTCATATATAGACACAGATTAGTGATAATAGACTGTGACATACTTTCTGCATTATTATATTTTTCACATTTAGACAAGACAAAGTAAACTCCAAAAGCAATAGTTGAAAGTTACCAGTATACCTTATAAGGTGATATGTGAGTGTCTGAAGGAAATGCCAGCATTCCCATCACCTGTCTGACCTCATCAAGTTGACCTCCCTCAGCTTGACTGAAATGCTTCCTTGCATGTCTTGGGAGAAAAAAAAAAGAAAGGACCATTTCAAGATTAATAAATTCAGACACAAAGAAAAAGGAGACATAATGGAAATGTGTCTTTTTATATTCTTTCATGTTTTTCAGATCTAAATCTGTCTAGTTTTCTTAAATGAATTTTAACAGGGAGACAAGCAGGTCTGTTTAAATAATCAACATTACCTCAGAAAACAGAAATTACCCATATTTGTAGAGAGTACTGAAACAATGAAAATCCTGTTTTCCCTCTCCACACTTCCACAATTGGTCCAGTGTTGTCCTCACAAGCAAGCCCTGAAATGGATCAGCATCCAATTCAAGGTTGCTTCCCACTTTATTCCCAGTGATGCTGGAATAGGCACCAGCTTCTCATAACCCTAACCCAGTGTTTCCCAAACTCAGTTCTGGGGGCACACTATGGCTGCAGGTTTTTCTTCCAACCAGCTTCTGTTTTTAATTGGACTCCTGGGCTAATTAAGTGATGTGTTATTTCTCAAGTTCTGTGTTTGGGGAACAATACAGAAATTAGAAAACTAAGTTTGGTTAAAAAAAATAAATAAAAAAAAAAAGATATCTATATTAAAATGTACCAAGCAGTTATATGAGAATAATGTATTTTTTTTTTCTTTTTAACAATATTTTCATCTTGAATTTCATTCTACTTTTCTAGGTGTTCTAATTGTTTAATTAACCCATTATTTACTAATTAGTGGGTCTGATGCTAAAGTAGTTGCAGCCTTTGATTATTTAGTGTTGTTTGCCAGCATGTCTGCTCTGCTCATTTTTGTCATTAATAAGATACAATGAAGAGGTAAAACTGCACAGAGAAAGGGCAAAATATAATGAAATCAACAAAAGAGAGTTAAGCATTTAAATCTATAGCAAAAGCAGAAATATTTCTAAATGTCTTATAAATGTAAAAATCATGCTGCTGTGCTTTTCTGAATGTAGAGTAAAAGAAAAAAAAATACCAGCTAATTAAGTGAGATCAGTGCTATCAGGTGTTGTCACTGATTAGGCATCTGGTTGGAACAAAAACCTGCAGCCACAGTGTGCCCCCAGGACCGAGGCTGGGAAACACTGCCCTAACCTACGTGAATAGCTTAGAAGCAAGAACAATGAATCATACACATCTAAGCAGCCAACTCTCCTTGTTGCTTCCAAGTAAAATAAACAAAATCTCAATTATTAAAACATAATCCCTCATCCTAAAAACAAACACTCTTACGGCTTGTTTATACTTCATGCTCAGGACACGTATGTGCACGCATCATGGCTGCCACGTGTTCCCAGCGTTCATTTGATGCGTCCTTTGAGCATGTCCTCAGAAATTAACATGACGCGTGTGCGAGTTGCAGTATCAACGCAGTGTGGGCGCAGTGTGTTAAAAGTTGGAACGCAACATCAGAGTCTCTGTTTACTATCTATCTACATGTGACAGAAAGCCGCTTTGAGGATCCTCCGGGATCAATGTGCGTTCTTCGATGTTTGATGAATGGCTCGATGTAGTAAAGCAAAATGGTGACATACAAATGTATTCGTGGTGCTTTTATTTTCAAGCATTGCATATTCCACAACATAACAACACAATACATTTTAAAAGTCTCACATACCATCTTCTGTGCCCTCTTTTTTTCTTTACACCTTCACAACAGCATCAGAATGTATGGCAGTGTATTTGAGCCACAGAGAAAAAAACTTAAGAACATGGTGAAAAGGTCTATTTTGTAATTAAAGTGGACATTTCACCTTTAATCTCAAAATGTCCACTTTAACCTCGTAGTTTACTTTATCATTAAAGCAGACCATCGTAAAAGTCATCCTAAAACCGACCCAGTTGTTAATCGCTACATGCTTCTGGGGCTTCTTCCTTACCTGACAGCAGCGGCAAGCAGCAATAGACCACTGCACAGAACACATTAAATTTATGATATTCCAACTCTGTGCACATTTAGAATCCTTAGGTTTACATTTGATATCACTTTCATGATGAAATGTATTAAAGTATGTATGTTACATTTTACAGATAAATAGTTAACTTCGTTTAAATAATGAATACTGTTAATAATTACACATAAGGGGGTGGCACGGTGGCAGAGCGGTAGTGCTGCTGTCTAACAGGGAGTCACGTCCCTGGTGTTCCCTGCCTGGAGTTTGCATGTTTTCCTGGTGGGTTTTCACAGTGTGCTCCAGTTTCCTTCCAAAGACATGAAGGTTTGGGGATTTGGTGTTGCTAAAATGATGCTAGTGTATGTGTGTGCTCGTATTCACATTGCAATGAGGTGATGCCCCATCCAGGGATTGTTTCTGTCTTGTGCCCGATACTAGCTGAAATGGGCACATCCCTGGATTGATGGATTTAATCATTAAACATCCTTTTCAGAGATATTGCAGCAAAGTGTCCTCAGAATTTAATGGGTGTTTCAGGCAATTCACGACATAGCAAAGCCGAATCTGTTCTCACCGTGATGATATCTCAGTGCCACCTGGTGTAATCTTCCAGATTTACATAAAGTACATGCGCAAGTATAAACAGTACAATGCTTGGGTAGCAGTAGCGTCCGCTGGAGCACATGTCACGTCACGTGAAGTATGAACCTGGCCTTATAGTGTGTATCAGCTACCCTTTCTTGTATATATCCCAAACTACCAATATACACTTTAAGTACTGTGAATTTAGAAATGTTATAAAGGTAAGGATATATTGTCAAAAATATAATGACAGAGTTAAAATGAAAGCAGAATGCTCACAGACTGACTAAATGTCCAGTAGCCTGGCATATTTTGTTCCACAGGCTGAGTGAGTTTACTTCAGATTAAAAGGAAAGCTCTGGTCCTCCTTTGCGCTCAGTCCTATGACTATTTTCATATTGTTTTATTTCCACCATCAATGACTCAATGTTCCCCAACAAGTACAGTATATATTGCTCTCTTACTTGTTCTAGAAAGCCATTGGTAACAGCTACAGCTGTATCTTATATATAAAAAAAAAAAAAATAAAAAAAAATCAGCTTTATTGCTGTGAAGACAGGAATATTCTCAAAGCAATGTTTCAAATGTGAGCTGTCACTCAGACCCATGCAACATGCAAGCAGGGAAAATGACATCGTCCAGCATTGTCTCCCTTCTCAGATCAAAAGAACATATAGCCCTCCTTACACAAGCAAGGAGACAGAAAGTGAGCCCACGGCCAGGTCAGCAGCCAGTTTTAAATGTTCCCCAGCAGGCAATAGACGTGTTATGTGAGAAGCTTGTATACTTGCAGTTGCACCGGTAGCGAATAACCAGTCTCTGCCCGAGTTAACAGAGTGTCGTCGCACAGTGCAGTTTTTATAGGGGTCTGAAAAATCTCACAACTGGTTGTGCAGCATTTCAAACCATGTTAAGGTGAACAAAGAATACTATTAGTACAGAGTCCAAGGTTTATATAAAGCTAAACTTTATTATATTACGCTAATGTAGGCTATGGCTATCTGAAAAGATGACTATGCTAAGTATTGCACAGATACTTTGTAGAGGGTCAAGTGGGCTCATTTTATAGCCATTACACACAGTGACTGCACTTTTGCCATCTCCTCCAAGAAGCAGATGGAGATGATCGTTTTGGATACTGATGCAGTTGAATTTCCAGGTGCTATGGAGATTAAATGGTAGCTGAATGGTTTTGTGCATTTGTGGGATACGAATACTTTACTGCATCTGGTGAGTGTTCCTTAATTTCTGTACTCGGAAGATAAGATTCGTCTTTTGACAGATTTAAGCTCTTCTTGCACAGCAATCAATTCCAACAAAATGTTAAATGTATTTAAATGTATTAAATGCATTACTTTTCTGTATACCGCTTTTTAATTTATTACTTGACTCTTTTTATTCTGTATTTGTTTGCGCATTTGGCATTTTTAACTAAACAGGTAAACAGATATTTTCCTTTGCAAGTTCAACTCTCACTATGCGTCTGTGGAGGAAGGTGTGATATTTTGCAAGACAACCATATACTTTTTGAGTAAAAGGTAACTCTTAGGAGTTGAGAATATATTTTGAAATTGCCCTTACACCACAGGAAAAGACAGCACCTCCCAGCAGGGAGCTTAAGAACAATATGTTTAATGTTACTAAGCAAGGATGGTATAGTCTACCTTTTTCAACAGTAGATTCCTCATTATGCTGCAAAAGCACATTTTATGATATTGTTTTGATTTTAATGTGGACTGTAGCAGTTTCCCTAAACCAGGGGTGTCAATCTAAAGGCCCACAAGCCAGATCCAGCCCGTGGACCTTTTTAATGCCGCCCACATCATTAATATTCAAAACATGTTGCATACACCTGCAATGACTGCTAGTGTTCTCAAAATTTGCCATTTCATGTATAGATTCTATCCGTAATTTACATTTACAACTGTCCCTAATGGTTGTTGCTTTATGCACAGAACAAACAACCCGTAGTTAGAATGAAAACAGGCTGCTTATAATGACCCAACAAGAAAATGTAAAAAGAGGTTGAGATCCTACACTGCCATAAATAAGCTTTAGTGTTTTAACATGATGGAAAACAATGTCAGCATCTCATAAGGGAAATGCTAGCTCAATCTCATGTAGACCACTACATTCATTTTTAAAATCTGCACAAGAGTTCAACCTGGTCACCAGTCATACCTGATTGCTGCCACCGCCCTACACAATTATTTTTGTCTTTTCTTTTACTTGCTTGTTATATGTATTAAACACAATCACAACTTTTTGCTGAACTATTCCAAATGTGCGCCATCCCCAGTGTATTTACAATACATCTGTTTTTAACGTGGTCAGGTGTCATAATTTGTAATGCACGGAATAATGCCGGTATAAATGGATGACCTATGCATTAGCAACAATTTCTTGTCTGTGTCTAGACTTTCTCATGTATATATGCTGACCAGGGCACTCTTTAGAAGCTGCTATGTCAAATACCACAGTGTAATGTACTAGGCTTCAAGGAGGCGCTCCTTAGCTGAATGTCATTATTTTCCCCAAGTTCAAGTTCATATTTTTATTTTTGTTTTACTTCTGTGTCCTTTGCAGCAAGTGTGTCCTTCACCTTCTTTTCCATCTTTACTTCATCATTGTCATGATGCATATTTTGGATACAGCACATTGATTTTCTTTCCATTTGTTGTTTTATTTTGTTAAGCACAGTAAACTGCCATTAGGGCTGGTCTTAGGATAACTCTTATGCCTTTGTAAATCCTCAAAATGTGAGATATCAAAATGCTCCAAGGCTGGAGTTCTGCCTTATCCCTGAACTGGTCAGCTCTCACTTTAAAACTTTAGCAGTTCATGAACTGCATATTTACAGTAATATATGTATTCCTGTATTATATTATAGTGGAAATTACACAAAACCCCAGATCACACAAAGTAGCTGTCATAAACATATTTATTTTTTTAAAACTGGTATTCTGTTTTTAAAAGTGAAATACCATCAATCGATAAACCTACCCATTACTGTTGTATTGTTATATTTATATGCTAATTGCATTTTGCATATTTATTTTAATATACTCCGTTGCTTAAGGTAAATTAATATTAATTTGATTTAATATCTGTACTAAAAAGTGCTAGTATTCTCTGCCATCATTTATTGAAAATGAGGGGTGGGGATGGAACACAGGGCAGTAAAAACACTAGAGCCTGCCCTAGGGCTGACGTCATGTTTTTTCACTCAATGCTGATTTTGGTTCCATGGCTGCTGGTATCTTTCTTAAACCCCAGATATATCCTTGAATTACGCAAAATAATCTCGCATGCTAAAAGCTAGGTGAGCGACTTAATCCCATTCGGGAAAATATAACATATACTCCCTCAAACAAAAAAATGTATACTTGTTGTCATTTGCAATGTACACGTTCCTCTTGAAATGGGTGCATTCTGCGTAAGCATTAGTGGTGATATTTGTGGACCACTGTGGTACTTTTCACAATCCATACCTCCAAAAGAAGAGAACACCAGTTTTTGTGATGGTACACTAAAGCGATCATTCTATTTAGTTTTGACTACAGTGCAACTTTAAATCTTCTGTTCTTAATAAAAGACAAAAAATGAGGGAAAAAAGCCAAACATGCTTCATTTTAAAGTCAAACAGCATAACTCACCTCCCTTTGAGTTGCACTATTAATATTAATGGTATTGATATTTTTCAAGTCAATAAAATATAATCACAAAAAAGGGAAAACACTGGGAACACTAAACACAGTATTCTAATTATTAAATACAGGAGATGTCAACAGTGGCTTTATGTCTTGCATTGTACTGTAGGTTTATCATGGAGATGAGAACATCAATAAAAACATATTTAAGAAGATGTACTCTGCAGTCCATGAACTAAATTTCATAGCAAGCAAAATACAAACTTTACCATAATTACACAGTAAAAAAATAGTTTCATAATATACTGCCGAGTTAAAAAAAGAAATTATAAACGGTTCCTGCCACAAGTAACTTTATGCCCATTAAAAATATTCATATACATAGAATCAAACATTAATAAGAAAGTTTAAAATTGCTAATGTATACAAGGGAAAATAGGCAATTTTGACTTAACTGCCCCAATATGCATCATGGGTACATTATATTAGAAAGATGACACTTTTATAAACCATAGATATCTGCATTTTACCTGACAGCATCCATTCTTTTGTTCTGTCGAATGAGCTCAATAAACTCTTGAATTCGAAGGCTGAATTCCAAGCAGCTCTTTAAGAAGACAAAAACACTCAATCAGGATATTATTAGTAATTTATGTGACTGACAGATTGTTTCAGGACCTGGCAACTTCTTTACAAATTTCATCTGACTGAAACTAATAATTATACTCAACATAAAGAGGACTATTTTGAGCTTTTAGAATTCCACAGAATATAGATGGAAGAAAGTTGAATACATTTTCTACATAGATTTTTTTATACACACACACATACACACACTCACAGAGAACACAGTTAATTCTGGGAAATGTGCAAATTTTTTCCTGGTGTACAACTGAAAAGGAGGTCATATATACTGCATTTTGAAGTTTTTCAATGAGCCTTTTATAGGAAAAGTGAGAAAAGTTGCATGAATTGCCTAATTATGCTCCTAAAATTACTTACAGATCAACATTACATGATTCACATAATATCAAGTATAGCTCAGTTTTCTTCCTCTTTTAAATTGTATGCAAATTTTTTTAGTAATACTTTTACCCATGTAAATGACATCTTTATATTTGAATATACCTGATATATAATGCTTAGTAATGCTACATTCAATAAATACACTTTAGATGATGGAAGAATGAATAGATATGCCTTTATTTGTAGACCTAAACAACATTTTATTTTATACACTTTTAATATTTTAACAGTAATATAAGTAAACCAAACACTGATAGGTTTCTTCAATACTTTTTACTATAAGCATGTATTAAGTGGCATATTTAACAAAGTAAGCTGTTATGTTGTGCTCAACTGAAATGTACATCAAATTCATATTAGTATTTTTGCATCGCATTGACATACCATAATCTGTGGAGGGAAATCTTTATTTAATAAGTCATACCAAGTGCTGTAACTTTTATAAATTAAACCAGTATAATTTGATTCCTTCTTCACTGACTATGTACCTATAAATAAAACTGTGAACAAAATAAGTGATGTATACTACTGAGTTGGGAACTTTCAGTTTTTAAGGAAAGAAACCTTGGCTGCATGCAGCTTGAAGTACCTGATGACAACTACTTAAATGTTTACTGCATGAATACACACCTCAATGGGAGCAGTTTGACTAAAGCAGCAAAACGTTCTACATTTAGAAAGAGCCACTACAATCTAGGAAGCAAAATGTACTTTAATTTTTAATCACTTTATATGATGTGTTTTACTTAAGTGGGATTGTGAAGAGATTAAATAATTAATTTTATTTCTCATATCTTCTACAGCAGGAGTGGCCAACCTGCGGCTCCCGAGCCGCATGTGGCTCTTTGCCTGGTTTCATGCGGCTCTTACGTTCATATCGAAGTTTGTGTTTGTGTTTTTTTTTTTTTTTAATGTTCATTTTCGCTTTGCTTGAGTTCAATACGGTATTTTCGTCAAATGAGGATGTGTGTGAGATGAAAATACCGCAGTTTCCTAGTACGTACAAACAAGTAAACAATTTGTGTCAAGTTCGCTCTGAAAATGGCTGGGGAAAAAATGAACAGCAAAACGAAAATCTGCAGATGAACACAGGACGTTTTTAACAGAGTGGGAGAGTTTTTATTTTTTGTTGAATGTAACGGCAAGCCATTCTGCCTTATATGTCATGCGTCATTAGCGCATTTCAAAGCTTCAAATCTTCAGCGCCACTTCAGCTCACTCCATGCTAACATCGACCAGGAATTTCCAAAAGGGACTGAACTTCGCAAGCACGAGTTGGTCACTTTGAAAACTCAGGCAGAAAAGCAGATAGTTTTTCCAAAAATCTACGAAGAGCTCAGTGACCGTAACGATCGCATCGTATCAACTGGCTTGGAACACTGCACGGGCTAAAAAGCCATACAATGAAGGGGAGTTTGTTAAAAAATGCATCAGTGACGTTGATGAAATCTTGTCTCCTGAAAACGACAAAATAAAATGCATGGTATCAGACGTCCAACTGTCCTGCCACACTGTTGAACACAGAATCGGACATTAACACAGCTATTGAATCACAGTTGCACTCTGACCTTCAAGCATGTGAGTATTTTAGTGTTGCGTTGGATGAGAGTTGTGATATACGAGACAAGCCTCAGTTGGCAATATTTACATGGTCTGTGTCAAACGATTGTGTGATCAAAGAAGAACTCCTTGATATTGTGCCATTAAAAGACAGAACCCATGGCATAGATGTGAAAGAAACAATGATGGCTGTATTTGCGAAAGCAAATCTGCCCATACCGAATATAACTGCAATAGCCACGGATGGAGCGCCAGCTATGATCGGATCTGTGAACGGGCTTGTGGGGCTGTGCAAAACTGACCAAACATTTCCAGAGTTTTGGAATTTCCACTGCATCATCCACAGGGAGCAACTCGTGTCTAAATCACTGAATTTAGACAACGTCATGAAGCCTGTGATGGAAATCGTCAAACATGCAATTAACCACAGGTATTTCAAGAATCTCATCGCTGAGCTGGACCAAGGGCTTCCAAGTGACCTGCCGCTGCACTGCACTGCACTGTGAGGTGGCTGTCAAAAGGCCAAGTACTCTCTCGCTTCTTTGAGCTTTTGAATACCGTGAAACTGTTAATCGAAGAGAAGGACAAGGACTATCCCGATCTCTCTGACCTCAAGTGGATTATGGATCTGGACTTTTTGGTCGACATGCTATGTCACTTGGACAGACTGAACCTGACCCTGCAGGGTAAGTTAAAAATGTTGCCTGACCTGGTGCAAAGTGTGTTTGCGTTTGTCAACAAACTGAAGCTGTTCAAAGTGCATATTCAAAAGGGAGATTTAACGCATTTTCCCACTCTGCTAAAAGCCAGTGGGCAAGTCACCAGCGCCACCCTGAATAAGCAAAGAGAAACGAAAGAGAAACGAAAGCTTTGTGACCAGGTTCCGTGATCTACAACTGTAAAGGCCACAGATTACATTCCTCGTCGACCCATTTAATGGGGAAACTGACTGTTTGAAAGCCCCGCTAGTCACAGATGAGTTGGAGATGATCGATCTTTGTGAGGAGGACCAACTGAAACCTGCTTTAAGGGAAGGGACCATTGAGTTCTGGAAAAGTGTGCCAATGGAAAAATGCCCCAATTTCAAACGGGCTGCGCTTAAGATACTGTCAATGTTTGGGTCAACATACGTCTGCGAGTCTGTGTTTTCTACCCTGAAACACGTGAAATCAGAGCATCAATCTGTTCTGACTGACACCCATGTGAAAGAATTGCTTTGAGTGGCAACAAAGGAATACAAGCCAGATTTGAAGAGGATTGTTCAAGGCAAGGAATGCCAGAAGTCCCACTAAGCAACATGCATAGTAAAAGAAAAACACTATTGTAAATTATTATATTTTTGTTTGTGGACTTGGTTGAACTGAGAGTTTGTGTGTGTGAGACAGTGCACACAATGTTCATTGTTGAAAATGACTGGCCTGTGGTTTTAGTACTGTAGTAGTCAATTTTTGTCATTATGTTGGTATGTGACATTTACAATAAATCTGGCTGAGCAGAGGTGTGTGTGTGAGGAAGGGATGGGTGATGTTCATGTGTGCACATGTGTATGATGTGGCTCTTTGCGGTATCACAGTACAAAATGTGGCTCTTGGTCTCTCTGACTGGTTGGCCACTCCTGTTCTACAGTGATAATTACAAAAAGCAAACAAATTTAGTCAAAAAAATTACATGAACATGATTAAACAAAAAGTAATGGAATTAACTAATCCCAGTGTTCTCCCTCGCATCTTTAAGCTGGGTGCTCTGCCCGGCTAATTTAGGTGAGCGCTCGGCTATCATCTCAGCAATGGTAGTCCTCCAATTTTAAAATATGAAAGCAACAGGCAAGAATGGACAGTTCTGCCAAAAATTATCAGAAGTCAATCATACAAAGACTTCAGTCCAAAACAAATTTTACTAAAAATGGCAACGACATCAGAGCTCAAAGAGTCATTTTCAAATTTAACCAAACTAGCTCATATTGGGCTAGTGATCCCAGTGAGCACTGCTGAATGTGAAAGGGGATTTTCTGGCCTTAAAAGAATCAAGACATGCTTAAAAACATCGCATGAATCAAAGCACGCTAAATAATCTTATGCTGATTATGCAGGATCTCCCCAGATCCTGGGAACTTTGATTATGGGAAAGCTGCAGACAACTGGGCCTCTAGGAAGAAAAGAAAAATATAGTCATATGAAAAAGTTTGGGAACCCCTCTCAGTCTGCATACTAATTTACTTTCAACAAAAACAGATAACAGTGGAACTGGGGTGTTTTCCAAACAAAGATTTTTAGTGAAGCAGTATTTAGTTGTATGAAATTAAATAAAATGTGAAAAACTGGCTGTGCAAAAAATTGGGTACACTTGTAATTTTGCTGATTTGAATGCATGTTCAATATTGATTACGTGCAACACCAAATTGGTTGGATTAGCTCGTTAAGCCTTGAACTTCATAAACAGGTGTGTCAAATCATGAGAAAAAGTATTTAAGGTGGTCAATTGCAAGTTGTGCTTCCCTTTGACTCTCCTCTGAAGAGTGACAGCATGGGATCCTCAAAGCAACTCTCAAAAGATCTGAAAACAAAGATTTTTCAGCATCATGGTTTAGGGGAAGGCTACAAAAAGCTATCTCAGAGGTTTAACCTGTCAGTTTCAACTGTAAGGAATATATATTCAGGATATGGAAGGCCACAGGCACAGTTGCTGTTAAACCCAGGTCTGGCAGGCCAAGAAAAATACAGGTGTGGCATATGTGCAGTATTGTAAGAATGGTTACAGACAACGCACAGATCACCTCCAAACACCTGAAAGAACATCTTGCTGCAGATGGTGTATCTGTACATCGTTCTGCAATTCAGTTCAATTTGCACAAAGAACATCTGTATGGCAGGGTGATGAGAAAGAAGCCCTTTCTGTACTCCCGCAATTACTCCACAAACAGAGTTGCTTGTTCTATGCAAATGCTCATTTAGACAAGCCAGATTCATTTTGGAACAAAGTGCTTTGGACTGATGAGACAAAAATGTAGTTATTTGGTCATAATAAAAGGCGCTTTTCATGGCGGAAAAAGAACACTGCATTCCAAGAAAAACACATGCTACCTACTGTCAAATTTGGTGGAGGTTCCATCATGCTGTGGGGCTGTGTGGCTAGTTCAGGGACTGGGGACCTTGTTAAAGTCGAGGGTCGGATGAATTCAACCCAATATCAACAAATTCTTCAGGATAATGTACAAGCAACAGTCACAAAGTTGAAGTTACGCAGGGGTTGGATATTCCAACAAGACAAGGACCCAAAACACAGTTTGAAATCTACAAAGGCATTCATGCAAAGGGAGAAGTACAATGTTCTGGAATGGCTGTCACAGTCCCCTGACTTGAATATCATCGAAAATCTATGGGATGATTTGAAGCAGGCTGTCCATGCTCGGCAGCCATCAAATTTAACTGGAGAGATTTTGAATGAAAGAATGGTCAAAAATACATCCATCCAGAATCCAGACCCTCATCAAAGGCTTTAGGAGGCGTCTAGAGGCTGTTATATTTACAAAAGGAGGCTCAACTAAGTATTGATGTAATATCTCTGTTAGGATGCCCAAATTTATGCACCTGTCTAATTTTGTTATGATGCATATTGCATATTTTCTGTTAATTCAATAAACTTAATGTCACTGCTGAAAACTACTGTTTCCATAAGGCATGTCATATATTAAAAGGAAGTTGCTACTTTGAAAGTTCAGCCAATAATAAACAAAAACCCAAAGGATTAAGAGGGGTTCCCAAACTTTTTCATATGACTGTAAATATTTAACTGAAGACACCTTCTGCATATGCAAGTTGACTTTGAAAAATATTTGTAAAATTTTCTTCATTAGGTTTCCCATACTTTTTTTTCATTGTTTTCACTTTTCTTCCTGACAGCGACAATACTTGTGCCTCTTGGTTTATGTCATAACAATTGTTATTTAAAATTTTTGTTAGGGTTGCAAGATCCTGAATTGGATACTTCTTAAATTTAATAAAAATATTCTGGCACAAGTGTCAAACCTTAAAAAAGTAAGTCATATTGAGCATTGGAAAATAATTAATAATAATTAACTAATAAAAAAAATAGTACACATTTAAAATTTTCCCCACCACCGAATTTTCCCGTCCTGCCACACCTGGCTACTTTTTCATGCCACCCGGCTGGGAAAGATTTCTGGGGAGAACACTGTAATCTGATATACAATATTAAAACAAAACCAAAGCTGCAGCTTGAAAAATTAAAAATACCTCTGACACATATGAGACGGGAACCTTTATAACCAAATTGTTTCACTGATACTCTAACTTTACGCAAACAACGAAGTATAATTCCAGAGTAGCTTGAGTTTAAAAGTCTAAGGAAGAAATTTAAACTTTATAAACAACCTGCAGTACAAGACTATTTATAAACTCTACTCCACATTATGTTGATAATGAGTATAATATCAGTCGGGTATGTCTTCTAACAATTGTCCTTTCCAAGCAAAAAATGGAATCTACATGACACCATAAATATACTGTATTTACATTTTTAAAGACAAAAAATATAAAATTAGTATAAATGAAACGGCAAAAAAAAAAGTCTATAATGTTGTTTGTAATCATTCAATCAAGTTTTCTTTCTAAATTTGATTTTCTTGTTCAAACGATCTAACATATGGTCTTACATAAAACTATTACATAACTAAATACAAAGTAGTTAGAAAGGAAGACCAAAAATTGTTCAACTCTGCACAATGCATATTTTATTAAATGTTTAAAGGAAAAATATAATTTAGTACAGTGTTTTCTTACTTTCAGAGGACTAATAAATAAACTTCAGCTTACCTAAAATGAACCCAGAGGTTCTGATGGCAAGTTAGTTTCCAGATGTGAATCAACATGACATTTTATTACTGCACGATGAATCCAGGCTTGAGCAACAATAAAATCAGTCAACTGCATAAGCCATCTTTTCAGATGGAAAAGTATTACATTGAGATTGGCCTTGGCAAGCAGTGTTGCCTACCGCCTGAAGAATTGGGTTGGAAAGTACAAGGCATTAAATTCCATCCACACCAATGATTTACTGTGCGACTCCTTTCAAGTTTCTTACCCCACTTAATACAACATTTGTAGAAAAACACATTTCTGCCAAAAACTGATCTGGAGTGTTTGCAATAATCTTCACAATAAAATATTATACAAAGTAAAACATTTGTACCTTCATTTTTCTAAGCCTCGACTTATTGTCATGGCACCAGGCTAAGCAGGTCGTAGTTTCCTGTCGCTCAAGAGACTCTTCTACTTCTTTGGCCGTGAGGAACATTTCAATATTTACAAGATCCTAAAAATAAAATAAATAAAAAACATTAAAATAAATCTGCTATCATCAGATCGGCTAATGGTATACATAAACACTCCGTTCTCCGAACTCTTTATAGAGCAGTGAGGCTTAACATTTACACAGCTAAAGTAAGAATTTCAGAAATTGTCACCTGTTTTATAGCCACTAGGTGGAACAGTGCACTTGTTTACAACAGTACCTCTATATTTAGGGACCTGACTGAGTTGAAGAATACTACAACCTTTCTCATCAAGAGTTCTGATTAAAATTAGGATTAGGCATAACCAGAAAGTATATATTTTCTTTGCAATGAAAATGATTTCACACAGCACCAAATTCCAAGTGTAAAAGTAAGTGGAACATATTTTACACATTAAAAGATAACAAGTACTACATATAAGGGAGTTGTGATAAAAAAAAGTATCATGCACAATTCTTTGAAACTGGAGATCTATTGTATCATATTTTTTGTACATTTTAATTTCTAAAGAAGACTTGCATAAAATGAGTCTATAGCATACATCAAACAACAATACATAGAAAAAAGCAAAATGAAAGAAACAGACTGGGTAAAACAGCTGCAGATGTAGAGAATTTTAAAGTACATCAAGCACTTTAACTGTATGTTTTTAAGATATAAATTTAAAATTTTGAATTCTACTACACATGTAATAGATGAAGGCCTTGTAAAACAATGAAACCACAAAACCTTTCAAGTCATTATTTATTCATTCTATATCACAGTGTATGCTCTTATTCTAATTGTTTAATTTAAGTAATTAGGATTATTTATTTACAAAGTAATGAAGGTGTCTACTACAGGCCTGACAATGAGCAACGATTTCCCAGTCTGACACAGTGATGTATGAAAACTAGATTTCCCTGAATGTCAGCTTGAATGGGTGGTCATAGACATCAGAAAGCACATGGAAGACAACACATTTATCTACATTTTAGGTGATGATGAAGAGTAAAGGGTGTTAGCTGCTTTATATTTTTACAGCAATTACAGGTGACTTGTAGTGGGCATAACACATCTTGGCTATAGACAAGGAAGCTCCAAGGCCCAGATGACTCCATATCTACGTTCCTTTCAGTCAAGTCTACAGTAAAGTCTGCTCTCACAGGCAGCACAGCATAACCGCAAAAGCACTGCAGAGGAAGTGAAGGAGGTACAGAGTATTACTGAAAGAAACCCACCTAATCATCAGAAATACAGTGCATCCGGAAAGTATTCACAGCACATCACTTTTTCCACATTTTGTTATGTTACATTCTTATTACAAAATGGATTAAATTAATTTTTTTCTCAGAATTCTACACACAACACCCCATAATAACAACATGAAAAAAGTTTACTTGAGATTTTAGCAAATGTATTAAAAATAAAAAAATTTAGAAAGCACATGTATTCATAGCCTTTGCCATGAAGTTCAAAATTGAGCTCAGGTACATCCTGTTTCCCCTGATCACCCTTGAGATGTTTCTGTGGCTTAATTGGAGTCCACCTGTGGTAAATTCAGTTGATTGGACATGATGTGGAAAGGCACACACCTGCCTATATAAGGTCCCACAGTTGACAGTTCATGTCAGAGCACAAACCAAGCATGAAGTCAAAGGTATTGTCTGTAGACCTCCGAGACAGGATTGTCTCGAGGCACAAATCTGGGGAAGGTTACAGAAAAATTTCTGCTGCTTTGAAGGTCCCAATGAGCACAGTGGCCTCCATCATCCATAAGTGGAAGAAGTTCAAAACCACCAGGACTCTTCCCAGAGCTGGCTGGCCATCTAAACTGAGCGATCAGAAGGGCCTTAGTCAGGGAGGTGACCAAGAACCCAACGGTCACTCTGTCAGAGCTCCAGAGGTCCTCTGTGGAGAGAGGAGAACCTTCCAGAAGGACAATCGTCTTTGCAGCAATCACCAATCAGGACTGTATGGTGGAGTGGCCAGACGGAAGCCACTCCTTAGTAAAAGGCACATGGCAGCACGCCTGGAGTTTGCTAAAAGGCACCTGAAGGACTCTCAGACCATGAGAAACAAAATTCTCTGGTCTGATAAGACAAAGATTGAATTCTTTGGTGTGAATGTCAGGCGTCCCTACAGTGAAGCATGGTGGTGGCAGCATCATGCTGTGGGGATGTTTTTCAGCGGCAGGAACTGGGAGACTAGTCAGGATGAAGGGAAAGATGACTGCAGCAATGTACAGAGACATCCTGGATGAAAACCTGCTCCAGAGCGCTCTTGACCTTAGACTGGGGCGACGTTCATCTTTCATCAGGACAACGACCCTAAGCACACAGCCAAGATATCAAAGGAGTGGCTTCAGGACAACTCTGTGAATGTTCTTGAGTGGCCCAGCCAGAGCCCAGACTTGAATCCGATTGAACATCTCTGGAAAGATCTTAAAATGGCTGTGCACCGATGCTTCCAATCCAACCTAATGGAGCTTGAGAGGTGCTGCAAAGAGGAATGGGCGAAACTGGCCAAGGATAGGTGTGCCAAGCTTGTGGCATCATATTCAAAAAGACTTGAGGCTGTAATTGCTGCCAAACGTGCATCGACAAAGTATTGAGCAAAGGTTGTGAATACTTATGTACATGTGATTTCTCAGTTTTTTTTATTTTTAATAAATTTAAAAAAAACCTCAAGTAAACTTTTTCACGTTGTCATTATGGGGTGTTGTGTGTAGAATTCGGAGGAAAAAAATGAATTTAATCCATTTTGGAATAAGGCTGTAACATAAAATGTGGAAAAAGTGATGCGCTGTGAATACTTTCCGGATGCACTGTATATAATACAAACTAGCTTAGAAAGGCTAACAGTATTATTAAAAGACTTCAAACATCATACAGAGTCACTTTTCTCCCTCTTCATTTGTGCAGACAAATAGAGAGTTTCTTGTGCATACTATGTATATATGCTTTACCTTTTTCTGTTATTGTTGCTGTCACAAGTCTATGGGAGAACATGCAGCAATAAGCATGAACCAGAAAACAGATCACTAGGTTGTAATGCACAAGTCACCAAACAATTGTTTTTAATATACACAGTACCTAATTCATGGCTAAATATCAAATGAGTATTAAATAATAAATTACTATTAGAAGAGCAGCCCTCAAGTACATGGAGAAAAAGCTCTCTTAATGATAGTGACTGAATAAGGAATCAGATGGAGGTCCCTGAAGTTGACAAACTAAGCACTAAATGTTATGTCAAGTTGCAAGCAGCTTTACACAGTTATATACAATATAGTGTAAAAAGTAAAAAAAAAAAAAACTGTTAAAAAATTGTCTTTGTAAGAAATGTAAAAAAATTTGTGGCAATCTAGGTTTTCATCATTAGACAGACAGGACAACTCCTGTTACCATTCAGCTGTCTGGTAGTGGACATCATTAGCTCTCAAAGACAGCAACAATATGTATTACGGGATTGAATCCATTCAAACTAAATAATGCCCTAGTAATAAAATCAAGTTTACTTCTGGATATTTTATTAGGAAACCAGATGAACTTTGAGAAGAGTCACGATAATAAACTTCACCTATCTATGTTTAAACAACACTGAAGAAAAACAGATTCATTGTCATATACAGTTAGGAAAATCAAGTGTAGTTTTTCAATAAGAATATGTTTATGTTTCTAACCTTAAGCTTTTTATGCTCTGTCCCTGAAGCCAAAACTGCAAGCAAATCAAATGCTCTGTGCTCATAGCTTGCAGTCATTCACTAATTTGGAGTATGCATAGAGAATGTTTCAGCTTGTCTCCAAAGTACAGAATATTAATTTTATTTGTTCATATACTTTGCAACATAATTCTCAATGTTACATCTTCCATTTTAAATGCCATTTTTGGTGAATGCAAGGTGCCAGGCAAATTATCTTAAAATACACTGTTATAAATCTCTGCCGCGCCATGTCCATCCTTTTTAAAAAATCCAGTAACTATCCTTGACACCATACCTACCACCCAATCACCTGATACAAGTTAGACTGATGAAAGGTGGAAAAAAGGAAGACCAAATATGCAGGTAGCTGAAAATGAAATGACATTCTCTTTTAAGGCTCAATACTGTTGACTGTGGAAATGCTACTATTAACAAATGCAATTCAATAATATATATTAATAAGGTTTTCACATGGCTTCAGGTAAACACTCAGTTGTATTATCAATAAATTCTAATGGTGTTTTTCCAATTGTATTATAGAACAAAAATACTTTTAGTTGTTAGAAATGCTGTTGGCAGCACCAAAATGCTAATAACTTTGAACCTGGAATGAGCAGATACTAACTTAGCCAAATCAGCACAAAATTCAACAATTACTTTGACATTAATTTATCATTCAGTTGTCACATTACTGAACTGTTCTATCTACAGTGGTGTGAAAAACTATTTGCCCCCTTCCTGATTTCTTATTCTTTTGCATGTTTGTCACACAAAATGTTTCTGATCATCAAACACATTTAACCATTAGTCAAATATAACACAAGTAAACACAAAATGCAGTTTTTAAATGATGGTTTTTATTATTTAGGGAGAAAAAAAAATCCAAACCTACATGGCCCTGTGTGAAAAAGTAATTGTCCCCTGAACCTAATAACTGGTTGGGCCACCCTTAGCAGCAATAACTGCAATCAAGCGTTTGCGATAACTTGCAATGAGTCTTTTACAGCGCTCTGGAGGAATTTTGGCCCACTCATCTTTGCAGAATTGCTGTAATTCAGCTTTATTTGAGGGTTTTCTAGCATGAACCGCCTTTTCAAGGTCATGCCATAGCATCTCAATTGGATTCAGGTCAGGACTTTGACTAGGCCATTCCAAAGTCTTCATTTTGTTTTCTTCAGCCATTCAGAGGTGGATTTGCTGGTGTGTTTTGGGTCATTGTCCTGTTGCAGCACCCAAGATCGCTTCAGCTTGAGTTGACGAACAGATGGCCGGACATTCTCCTTCAGGATTTTTGGTAGACAGTAGAATTCATGGTTCCATCTATCACAGCAAGCCTTCCAGGTCCTGAAGCAGCAAAACAACCCCAGACCATCACACTACCACCACCATATTTTACTGTTGGTATGATGTTCTTTTCTGAAATGCTGTGTTCCTTTTACGCCAGATGTAACGGACATTTGCCTTCCAAAAGTTCAACTTTTGTCTCATCAGTCCACAAGGTATTTTCTCAAAAGTCTTGGCAATCATTGAGATGTTTCTTAGCAAAATTGAGATGAGCCCTAATGTTCTTTTTGCTTAACAGTGGTTTGCGTCTTGGAAATCTGCCATGCAGGCCATTTTTGCCAAGTGTCTTTCTTATGGTGAAGTCGTGAACACTGACCTTAATTGAGGCAAGTGAGGCCTGCAGTTCTTTAGACGTTGTCCTGGGGTCTTTTGTGACCTCTCGGATGAGTCGTCTCTGTGCTCTTGGGGTAATTTTGGTCGGCCGGCCACTCCTGGGAAGGTTCACCACTGTTCCATGTTTTTGCCATTTGTGGATAATGGCTCTCACTGTGGTTCACTGGAGTCCCAAAGCTTTAGAAATGGCTTTATAACCTTTACCAGACTGATAGATCTCAATTACTTCTGTTCTCATTTGTTCCTGAATTTCTTTGGATCTTGGCATGATGTCTAGCTTTTGAGGTGCTTTTGGTCTACTTCTCTGTGTCAGGCAGCTCCTATTTAAGTGATTTCTTGATTGAAACAGGTGTGGCAGTAATCAGGCCTGGGGGTGGCTACGGAAATTGAACTCAGGTGTGATACACCACAGTTAGGTTATTTTTTAACAAGGGGGCAATTACTTTTTCACACAGGGCCATGTAGGTTTGGATTTTTTCTCCCTAAATAATAAAAACCATCATTTAAAAACTGCATTTTGTGTTTACTTGTGATATATTTGACTAATGGTTAAATGTGTTTGATGATCAGAAACATTTTGTGTGACAAACATGCAAAAGAATAAGAAATCAGGAAGGGGGCAAATAGTTTTTCACACCACTGTATTTATCGATTCATCAATACTCCTGCATGTTTTGTACTACAATTAAGATGTACAAGACAAATTTATGTTCTTATATTTCCACGCTGGCTATCACTTAGGGTTGATTTAAAACTATTTCTTATATAAAGTGCTTCAAATGGCCTCAACAGCACTTTTAACAATACCCATATGCAAGATATAGGTCTTGTAAAAATCCCAAAATAAACGTACTTAACTGAGGTACGGCTTTAAGGTGCAGGGCTGCAACAAACTGTAGGACAATCTGCCTGCTAGTGTAAAGAACTCTTCCATCAGTCTCAGCAATTAAAACCAGGCTGAATGTTCACTAATTTAATTTACTGTACACTTTTTACAGTTGCTGATTAGGCCATTGATATTTCAATGTTTGTTGTTACACTTAATGCTATCTTGAAATAAGCAAACTGAACCTCTGTTAACCTACATGACAGCTCCATATGAATGTGGCATAACATCAGTTTGGTCTGTTTGTTCACGAAACTCTTCAAATTGGATAGACGGAGGAGTGCTGAGACTGATTTGATATGAAACAAATATACAGGAAATAGTACAGATTATATACTTTATTGATCTCGGTCTTACATACTGTAACATGATTTACAAAATTTACAAAGAATAAAACCAGTATTAAAATTTTAGCACCACTGCTTTTTTTGGTTTTTCCAACAGTCCCTTTTTCACTTTAGTTTTTACTTCTGTAACCGGCTGTTTCACTAGGTGCCACTGGTTTGAAAAAAAATACTATTTCTAAATGTGAAAAGAGATATCAGAGTGGTTGGAAACAATGCATATTAAAGAATACTGAAATAAGACCAGACAATCGTATTAAATTGCAATTACAGACTTCACCATTATGGAGGACTATTTCGGACAAAATTAAATAAATAAATAAATAAATGCGCAAATAAATAAAAGTATTGTGAAATGTGAGCATAAATAAATGTATCATGAAATAAAACCTTAATAAATTCGGCATGAAATGAGAGCATAAACGTATCATGAAATGAAGCCTTAATAAATAAATGTATCATGAAATGAGAGCCTAAATAAATAAATGTGTCACGAAATGTTTTTCGTTGCTTATTTATTTATTTATTTCATTTTGTCCGTAACATTCCTGCAAACCGTCATGAAATACGACTTGAAATAAAACTCACTTTCACTCGTCAAAGTTGAGAGGGCGGGCTCTAACACGCCCTCTAGTTACTGATTGGTGAATCGATAGCACAAGAATTAATTAGAAAAATGCTTACTACTGCCGATGAAATGGATTCTGGCGAAGATATTACGTATTTCAGAGAGAGAACTGCAGATTTATCGGAAGAAATTACAATGTTGGCGGCCCTTTTAGACTCCGATATAGATTAAACTATTTTTGAAATTATCGAAGAACAGGTGGAACGGACTCTACTACACTTCAGTTCAGGTGATGCAGTATTTTGAACTGAACAACTTTACCACTGATCAGAGCTGTAGAGTTGTTTGAAAAAGTAGCTGCGAATATGCACCTGACTTTATACTCGTAAAACAAGGGTCAAATACTCAGTTCAAAATATTAGTTGGAGCTGCTTTGGGCATTCCATGTCAAAGTACCTAAACTAATACAGCCGTTGCAGCTTACCGTATATCAAACTGGCTCATTCGCCTTGTGATCGTCTTCTCCGATACACCATATAGATCTGCAATCTGTCATACTTTTAAACCGCATAACAGAAGGTGTTCTATTGACTCAGCTGGAATGTCAAAGGATGGACGTCCAGAGCAGGGTACTGCATCACCTGAACTGGAGTGTAGCAGAGTCCATTCCACCTGTTCTTCGATAATTTCAAAAATAGTTTAATCTATATCGGAATCTAAACGGGCCGCCAAAATTGTAATTTCTTCCGATAAATCTTCAATTCTCTCTCTGAAATACGCAATATCTTCGGCAGAATCCATTTCATCAGCAGTAGTAAGCATTTTTCTAATTAATTCTTGTGCTGTCGATTCACCAATCAGTAACTAGAAGGCGTGTTAGAGCCCACCCTCTCAACTTTGACGAGTGAAAGTGACAGTTTTATTTCAAGTCGTATTTCATGACGGTTTGCAGGAAATGTTACGGACAAAATGAAATAAATAAATAAGCAACGAAAAACATATTTCGTGACGCATTTATTTTTTTATGCTCTCATTTCATGACACATTTATTTATTTATGCTCACATTTCACAGTACTTTTATTTATTTACACATTTATTTATTTATTTAATTTTGTCCGAAATATTCCTCCATACACCATGTGTTTTATCGTACTCTACGATGCCCAAATGTTGAAGTGACTAGTAGGTCTAAGTTGAGCTTCGTTTTTCTTGTTCCAAAAGACTGATTCCATGAGGTTTTATGTCCTCCAGGAATGTTGTTAACTGAAGTTTTTGAGGTTTTTTCTGCTCGGTTTTCAGCTGGTCTTTGATTGAATGTCACCAGTAAAGAACAGTAGTTCAATATAAGAATAAACTGAAATTGATTATGCCACCCTATAGAGGTGAGAGCATACTGAAAGCTCTTTCTTGATTTTTATCCCACTTTAGACAGCAGGTTGATCACTATACAAAAGAAACTTACTTATAATGAATAAAGATATCTATTTGCTTTAAGGCTAAAGATGGAAATCTGAAGATTTTCATTTATTAGCAGGAAAGATTATAGAAAATATATGTTGATTTTTATTTTAATCTTATGTTCTATTTGACAAAGTCAGAAGGAATTCTTTGCAACAAGAACCTCAAAGAGAACTGCCCCTTTTCTGTAGTTTATAATTTGTGTTATCAATGATCAACCAAAAAAAAGTAAAACATATTGAGTTTTTTGCTTCTCATAACTCTAGCCTTCTCAAATTAAGATAATGTCAAGTCATATATTTCCTAAAACTCACTTAAATGTTAGAAATCCTGCTCATATCAAGTCATATATTTCCTAAAACTCACTTAAATGTTAGAAATCCTGCTCATAACTTGTCACAGTGCCAGTTAAGCTGCTACTTCATTATTTAATTTGTACAGTTATAAAAGAACAGAGTATACTGTTCTGTTCTATCAGAAAGTATAAAGACATTTAATGTCCTTGCAATGTAGGCTGATTCATTTAGCTATCTTTTCAAGTCACCGCTGATAAGGATTTTTTGTGTTGTAGAATTTGCTATTGCAAAGATGTCTGCTGCTAATACAGTTCTAAACATTTTATTTATATGGTGTTTTGATTTCCTCAAACACAAGGTTGCTAAAGGCATAAAATATGGACCTAGAAGAGTGTCACAATGTAATTCCTAACAAAATATTCTAAATCTAACAATTTGACATATAGTAGAAATAAACCATAATAAAGGTGTAAAAAGAGATCTGAAGTACAAGTATAATTTTAAGAATTGCACATAAATTCATCAAAAGGCTTTTACATAAAGTAAGGAAATATTTTATTGTAGCAAGTATGTAAAACATACAGTATTAAGCAGTAAACAAACTAAGCAGAACTGAAAAAGTGCTGGTGACTTAAGATTTTAAATGCAGCCCTTGCTTGAAGGTTATCTATAGCAGTTTCAGAAAAAAAGGCTCCTGGGATTTAAAAACCATTAAGGCTGCTTTGCTTATGCAGCAATCACTAACAACTGTAACTGATAAGGATTTTAAAAATAATCCACCATGGAGGAACCTGAAATCACAAAATTAATAAATAATAGGTGGAGGCAATGTCCTTTAACTTTTGTGTCATTGGTCATTATATTGAGGCATGTGAAAGAGGGATGTAATTAAAATCAGCTGAAGGTCTCCTTAAAATGAATCCTCAGTTGTTGTTAATTTGCCCCTCTGCATTTGCATATGGTGAATTACTAAAAAGTAATTTGTTTTTTTTTTTTATTGCACATATCTAATTGCTGTGTATATTGATAAATCAGTAATAGTAATAGAAAAGGTGAGATAAAGGATATATAAACCCCATGCATATATTATTATACCAGATGCAGTAATTGAGCAACATAATCTCATATAAACCAATACTAGTTCATACTGACAAATGCAGATAATGCTGTTTTTGCCAATTCGTCCAGAGTTGCATTAAATTTTACACATTAGGCCATCTTCAAGGCTGGTATACTGCTCTTATTGTATTACTAACCATTTGAAGTCTACATAATCATAAAAGTTAGAGCTTTTTGGCTGCAGCATAGTTGTAATATACTGAAAATGCTATTAAATAATGTCATATTAGAAGAAGGGTATGGATTTTGTTACGGTTTACAACTAAAATCGAAAGTAGGGACAAATATACACACTCTGTGAAAATCAATGAATGGAGGGAGCATACACATTTGTTTTTGCTCTTTACGATACACATGATATCAAACTGGTTCTGGAGAGACACACTGGTTGCAGGTTTTTATTGCAACCAATTTCCATAATCAGAAGATAGTATTTGCTGATAATGAAACTTGGAATTTAACTATATTGCTTGTTTGTGCGCTCATTCATCCAAGACGTAATTAATTACGTTGTAGAGCAGGGATCTTCAAATACAGTCCTGGTAGGTTGCAGGTTTTCACTTCAACCAGTTTCTTAATTAGAACCCATTAATTTTCTGCTAAAGCAATATGTTTTTGGGCTTAATTTTAATTAACTCACTTGTTACAATTCAGAACCCTTAATTGCCTATTTTAGTTTTAAACAGCTGCCACCTAGGTTTTAACTGTTTCCTGTTTTCTTAAATAGCAACCAGTTAATAATGAAATGCAAATAACAAAGGAGAAACTTTGACTATGCATCATGAAGTATCTGGGTTAATAAAATGATTAGAAATAAATGAAAGAGAAAAGGAATGGACTACGGAGTGCAAATATGTTCTGTCTTTAGAAAAGGAAACTCTACACTGTGATGAAGATTTGTCTTGGATGAATGAATGTACCAACAAGCCATATAATTAAATACCAAGTTTCATTATAAGCATAAACTGCCTTCTAATTAGGAAACTGGTTGGAATGAAAACTTGCAGCCACTGTGGACCATGAGTAAATACCACTGCAGTATATTCGTGTATGTTAAAATTAATATTCTGTTTGCAAAATAGATTATTACACATAAAAGGAAATGTGTTAAGCACGTTTTACTTTTCAAAGTTCCAATTAATTAATTAACATGGGGAGGTATCCTATAATAGTTAGCATCGTAAAAAAAAATAATAATAATTTTTTTGCTTCCCAAGCTAATTTGCAACTCAGGACAAAATCAAACTAATCTTTGACCAGTCAGGGCACTTATCCTTCATGTACTACTGGAAGAAGGAAACCTATTAATGCAAGGCTAAATATTCAGCCTTCAAGAATTCCTGTAAGGTGGCAGGGTGAAACAGCTCAAATTTGGTGTGTGCTGAGTAGTGCTGGATCAATATTAAAATTGTGACTTTGTTTTCGATACCATCTTACGGAACTCCGTATTGGTACCAAAACTGATTTGAAGCAAATAACGGATAATTCCCACTCTCCTGCCACCCTGCTTTGCCACACCATTACATGCCTCCCTGCAAAGCTCCACTCTGCAAATCATTAACAGCAGCAGAGATGGTAGCTCCTTGCAGTCTCTGGTACGTTTAATAATAATAATAATAATAATAAATTTTATTTATATTGCACTTCATATTTTAGAAATCTCAAAGTGCTACAGAGTAAAAACAAAAATAATAAAACAAGAAAATCTATGTATACTTAAACAAAATATCTTTCTAAAAAGATGAGTTTTTAGATTCCATTTAAAAACATCAGTCGACTGTGGGGCTCTCAGGTAATCAGGGAGGGCGTTCCACAGTCTCGGCGCCACAGATGAAAAAACCCTATCACCCATACTGCGAAGCTTGGTTCTAGGGACTTGGAGAGTGTTAGTGTGTGCAGAGCGGAGAGTGCGTGAGGAGGTATGAGGGGTAAGGAGTTCCTGTAAGTAAAGGGGAGCATGTCCATAGATGCACTGATGGGTGAGGAGAACGACCTTGAACTCAATTCTGAGTGGAACAGGGAGCCAGTGAAGGGTTTTCAGAATTGGGGTGATATGGTCATGCTTTCGCACCCTCATCAGGATCCTGGCAGCGCAATTCTGAATATACTGGAGTCTCTGAATACTCTTGCAAGGAATCCCGATGAGGAGCGCATTACAGTAATCCAACCTGGAGGAGACAAAGGCATGGACGAGCTTCTCTGCATCTTCCAGGGTGAGAGTTGGTCGGAGTTTAGCAATATTCTTGAGGTGGTAGAAGGAAGACTTACAGGGGTGTTTTATGTGGGCGTCAAAGGTGAGTTGAGGGTCCATTTTAATGCCCAGATTGGTGACAGATGTGGAAAGGGGAATGTTTTGGCCAGCGAAAGTGATACTGATGATGGTAGAAGAGCAGAGATGGTGTGATGTGCCAACTAAGATGGCTTCTGTTTTGGATCTGTTTAGCTGAAGAAAATTGAGCCTCATCCACGCCTCTATCTCCTCCAGGTAGTCAATGTAGATATTGGCAGAGGAGCAGTAGAGGAGGTGGGGGTAGTCCGGAGGTAAAGCGGAGTGTCATCAGCATAGCAGTGAAAAGATAAACCATGTCTGCTAATGACATTTCCAAGGGGGAGCATGTAGATGGTAAAAAGGATGGGGCCTAGCACAGAGCCCTGTGGGACACCACAAGTGACGTTGTGGTTATGAGATTTTGCTGCCCAGGGCGACGTGCTCAGTTCTGCCGGTCAGGTAAGATGTGAACCAACTGTGAACATTTCCAGAGAGTCCAATGGTATATTTCAGGCGGTGAAGGAGAATGTTGTGGTCTATTGTGTCAAAAGCAGCTGTCAGGTCAAGGACGATGAGTAAAGAAGGGGAACCAGTATCTGCTGTTATCAGAAGGTCATTGGTGACCCTGACCAGGGCTGTTTCGGTGCTATGGCCAGGGCATGAAGTTGAGTTGCAACTATTTTTTCCAGAACTTGAGAGAAATGGAAGATTGGGGATGGGCCTATAATTGGAGAGAACTTCAGAATCCAGGGTGGGTTTTTTTCAGTAGGGGTCTAATGACAGCAGTTTTTAGTGAAGAAGGAATATGGCCAGCCAAAAGGGACTGGTTTATGATCCTGGTGATAAGTGGAGAGATGGCAGAGACGTTGGCCCTCAGTAAAGCTGAGGGGAAAGGGTCCAGGGAACTGGTAGACAGTTTCATTTTCCTGATGACATCCTCCACCTCTTCCCGTGTGGCAACAGAGAAGGAGCAAAGGGGCTGGACAGTCTCAGACAGTAGGTCGACAGTTGGGGGGTGCAGGATATCCGTGGTGGAGAGGTGTAAGCAGATGTTATCAACTTTTTGTTTGAAGAAATTTATGTGCATATTGCACCTCTCATCGGTGGCCTCAGAGTAGGCAGGTGAAGGAGGTTTGAGAAGGTGATTTATAGTTGAAAAAAGTTTTTTGGGGTTCCTGGAAATGTTGCTGATGATGGTGGAATAGAACTTGGACCGTGCAACCTTCAGAGCTTCTGCATACGCCCTCTTGTGTTCCCTATAAGCCTGTTTGTGGACAGTCAGCCCAGAGGCCTTGAACCGCCGCTCAAGGACACGGCCAGCCGTCTTCATTTTTCGCAGTTCGCAGGTGTACCAAGGTGCCGAGCACGAGAATGAGACGGACCTGGATGTTAAGGGGGCGTGGAAGTCCAGGAGACTGCTCAGGGACTGGTTGTAAAAGTCCACAAGGTCAGCAACAGAGAGGGAACTGGTAGGGTCAGAGGAGAGAAGTTTAAGGTCCAGGGCCAAGGCATCAACATTGATGTTCTTCAGATTTCTTGTCGTTTTAGTTTGATATGGGGGGAAAGAATGGGCAGCTCCACTGACACTACTTTGTGGTCTGAAATACTAAGATCATATAACTGTAAGTTACTAATTAAGGCAGAATTTGAAATGACCAGGTCAAGTGTGTGACCCCTGGAATGTGTGGGGACATCAACATGTTGTTGTAGATTGAGAGAATCCAATAGCTCAAGGAAATCAGCAGTGAGATAACTTGTGGGATTGTCAATATGAATATTTATATCTCCTAGAATTATGATGTTGGCAGAGGTAGCACAGAGTGTTGTAAGAAGATCAATCATTTCCGGGATGAAGGCAGAGTTGGGTTTTGGCGGTCGATAGATAAGGAGAACAGTCATGGGAAAAGGAGGCTGACATTTAAATGCAAGGCACGCGCAGGAGGATGTTGCAGGTATCAAGATACGGGACAACCCCAAATCCTGATGGTGGATGATAGCTAAGCCACCACCACGCCCAGTGCTGCGAGCTGCTTCCAAGTAATTGTAGCCAGGAGGACAGGCTTCATTTAGGGCAGAGTAAACCTCTGACTGGTGCCATGTTTCTGTCAGACACATGAAGTCAAGTCCTTTCTCCCTGATGTGTTCTTCAATCAGTGTGGCTTTATTGCAGATGGATTGAGAGTCAAACAGTTCAAATTTGACTAATGACTGTGAGGTCAATCTCTGTACTGGTCACAAAACATTAAGAATTAAAGACCTGGTGGCGTGCAGGCAAACACCTTTCAACCTAAATATAATATATGCAGTATATTTGTTATAACTACTGATGAGAAAGGGGTCCTACTTGGAGTTTTGATCACACTATTAAACAACTAAGCATGAATTTCTCAAAAACTACCATTTACTTCCAGTACCAAAATTAAAGAAATGCTGGTACCATACCGCATTAAAAATTAGGTTTTTCTGTACTTTTTCAATACCAGTCTACTGTGCAACCCTAGTGCCAACTACTTGATTTTTGTCTGACACTGCTTATACAGTAAATCAAGCTCTTTCTTCCTCTAACATTATGAAAATCAAAAAAGAACCAATACAAGAGGACAAATAATTTCATATTTCATTCAATGTACGCTGCAGAACTAACATTAGTACATCAGCATCTTTGGGAATATATAAGCAATATATTTTGATAGCGATCCTCATTGTACAGTATGTATTCTCAACTATGAAGGGTTCATGTTAATTTTTTGTGAATTAACTTAGGATTTAGGCACCAACTTAAGCCGCATTACTGTACATAGGAAAATTAAAGTAGCTTCTAACTATGCAGGATTAACAAAAGCTACTTCATTTATTTGCTTCAAACAAACCAATTATTAAAAACTGTTTCATTCAGTTGTTCAAATCACTTAACAGCTGATATAAAACTCAACAGTAAATATCATAACTGCAATCAGGAAGTAAGCATGCATACATTGTAAAGCACCTTTTCTTGTTCATCAGATGAGACACCCGAGAAAACCATTATCCATCACTAAAGAGTCCACTAATTAGGAAAGCTCTTATCAGTTTTTTTTTTTTTTAGGGTTGATACTGATCAACAATTACATGTTACTAAAATTGGCCAATTCCGAATTCTTTTATCCTTTTAAAAGTTTTTTATTTTTATAAACACTAAGTTCCTGTATGACTAGCCACGTAGAATCTTTATTCCTTAAAGTGTTATATTTTTCTTTTTTTTTCTTCTTCCAATTAAGACCATGGGAATTACAGTACCTCTTCATTTATATAGGCTTATTACTCAGTGACCATAAAAATGCTAAATTAAATCAAATTCATTTACACATTTGTTAACTTATAAAACACATATACAAAATATTTATCCATAATATAGCAGTATAAGGTATAAAATAAAACACATCATAATCATGCCACCATTCTAATAAAATGTTCATAACATCTTTATCAAGAAGATACAAGACATACTTAATAAGATTACAAATAGACACTCAAGCAGACCAGCCTATTGTTTACTAAGCAGCAGGGACTAATTGTTATTTATCTTTTTCTAATTCAAAATATCAAATACTGTACAAAACACAACATAAAACGATGAGCTCATCTATCAGAAGGGCACCCATTCATCCAAGTTCTGCTAGATAACTTATACTGTACAACTGCCATCCCTCAGATTCCATTTTCCTATTCCTTTTTATTACTTCATTTCCTTTAATGTATAAGTCATCTGGACTTCTCTCTATTCTAAAGCCCACCTTGACTGCAAATGCTCAAAAATGTGGCAATCACCAATCAAATTACATAGATTGAAAAAACTTATTGATCTGTGTATCTTTACCACCTTACCACCATCTTTTGCAATGATCTTTCTGCATCCCAGTTGCTTGAATAACATTTGGTGCTGTATCACCAGACCAGCAAGCAATTTTTATACCTGGTTTAGTAGAAGTATATGTAGACCTACTGTAACATTTGTACTTCAGGCCACCTGGTTGTTAGTCATACTAGTTATTACGTATTTTATGTTTGAGAATGTGATATTTATAGATTTATAAGGGATTATTAAATTCCCATGCAGGGTAAAATTATTAATTATTAATTAAAATTCATTGTTGTATACAATATATGTATTTACTGCAGTTTAAACAGTCAGTTGTGTTTACTGGTACCATATACTACATAGATCCTGCATTTTTGTTGGACTTGCACCAGCGGAACTGACAGTGAGTACCTTAGCAGTTTACTGTACTGTTCTCAGGCAAAATGGCAATATGTTAAATAGACATAAATTAGATTAAACAATGGCAAGTTCCTTGTCAATGTGTTGTTTAACAATCTAATATTAAAAGTTGCCAATGAATAAAATTAAGAAAATCCTCCTAAGACACAAGTGATTGCACATGCTTTGACAGAAAACTATTCTCTAATCTTCTTTAGCATTGCATTGCATTACAGAACTATCAGAAAGCTTCAGCATTAGCTGGATGGGTGGATGGTAACATCTTTAATTTAAACAATCTTCTTCCTCAGATAAAGATGATAATGGAAATAAACCTGAGATATTTGAACTTTTACCACAGAAAACAGAAGCCTTGTGGAACAATGTAATCCATTTCTCCAAGGGAAGTTCTACTGCCTCCCTCCCTAGCTGCTTGATGAAGAAAGAAATTTCAATTAAAAATGTTGAACAACAGATCAATTAGCAAAGACCCTCTAATGTCACTTCCTGTACCAATTTGGAGGCCCTGCTTCACCAGGTTTCATAAAACGATGACAACAGTGCTTACTGTTGAACCCACAACTCTACAGGACAGACCTCATTCCAAACAGATGCTTTCCTTCTAAAGAAAGTGTTGAGTTTGGACCATTACAGTCCTGATTATTTTGAAATTTTTTAATTTTCATTTTAGGCATTAAACACGGTTTCAAAAGTCGTCCCTAACTCTTCATCTTGTTGCTTTGTGTTATTATACTGTATATAATCCCCTTTTATACAGCATGCTCGTTCCTCTTCTAAAGCTACACACAACAAAGACATGGTTATCCTACCCTAAGCCATAACAGGAAGCTGTAGCAACAGCTTTTCCATTTTTTTCACCTGAATGAGGCAGATTTGCTGGTGTCAAAGTGTTTTCCCATTATGATACATAGCTTACATTTGATGTTATTTATAAGTAAGTGATTGATTTTTGTTCAATAACACACTCAGGAAATATGAAAGAAATTGTGGTGCTGAATTTTCCTTTTTATAAGACTCTTGTATTAAATGATTTATTCCTGACAGCATCTTTAACAATCGCCTGCAATAAGTCACAGTGGACATGGTTATCAACCTATGTTGCAATAAACGCTTACAATTCATCTTAGGTGCAGTACACTTGCAAGTCACAATTCGATAAAGATGGAGTACTGCACAAGGTAAAACCAAATAACTAAACCCAAGTGCTTAAAATGGCAATAAGGGAATTCACAGTTTGTCTACAGTCTTGTCATCTGCATAATGACTTGGAGCGAGATGATCAGTGACTGTGATAATATCACAACATTATAAAATGCATTGTTGTTTTCATGGGTTTCATATACATAGCACGAAACCAATCAAACAGAAAATTCCAGGGTGGTTTTGTAAACAATCAAAAAAAGATAAAATATATAACTGATGTTGTAAAAGGGACTGAAAAACAGCATTTAATACCCCGTTCTTACCCCAAGTCAAAATGTTCTGAGTCAGACTTTACCTTCATCACAAGTAATATTATATGCTACATTTTATGAAAGTCAGACAGAGCACATTAAAAAATATTGCAAATATTAATATAGAACTCTGGGTATGGATAAGGAATAAAAGAAAAAAAAAAGTTCCTATTTTTTTTATTGTATAGCAGAAATATGGGAAGAAGTAAAAACATAACAGATAAAACATATACACAAAGAAGCTATGGATTTATTATGGTTTCATTGTAGTGTCAGCTTGCTCTGCTTTTATAGTGCATTTGTCTGTATGTGTAGAGAGGATAATGCAAGTTAGCTGAGATTGTCTCAGTTCTGTAACAGGATTGTCACCACCAGCTATAGTTTTGGAACTTGCAGAAAACAAATATGAACAAACACAAATAATTTACAGATCAGTTTTTTTATTTTGGGGTGGCACCATGGTGCAATTATTTGTGCTGCTGCTTCACTGCTCCAGAAGTCCAGTTGAAATTATTTGCCCAGAAAGTGTATATAATTGATTACCCTTTGATTTGGTTGTTCTCTTAGAAATAAATGACAAATGCCACAACAATGAAATATTTAAGCAACAGAATATTTTGATATTTAATGACATTACAAAATCCTTAAATCTAAACCTGAAAGCTAATAAATATAAATGAGCTGTCAAAACAAAAATTGCTTATGCATGAAAACACATTGGATGAAGCAGCTTCTACGGAAGAGAGTCACATTAAAAAAAAAACACACACACACACTATTGTAAATTAGAGAGTAAATGGATTTCAACAGTCTTAAAAGTAAATCAGTCTGCATAGACTTAACAGTATTTATATTTAGAGTTCTCCAGAAAGCACATTCACATTACTTTTCCAGAAAAACTGATGAAACTATAAATAGCTTTTATTCAGAACAATAGCTAACCTGACAAAAAAAAATCTAAACTTTCCTAAACAAAAGTCTACTTAATATTAATAGCTATGACTTTATGAATAAATAACACAATAGACATGTAGACAGTCAGCTTCTAGATCTAATAACACTATATTGTCTAACATCATCCATTGCATTTACCATCGGATCTGATCGGATTTCTAAAATGAAATCTACTGATAGCACTTTAGATGAAATTCCAAGCAATTTGTTGAAACATTCATTTACAGAAAGTAATAAATTAGTATTAAATGTCCTTTTCATATATTTTTAGACTTCAGTTAAATAAATCAAATACAGATGCAAATTTTCTTAACCTCCCATTTCACAGAGAAAAGTGCAGTCAAACAGCTTAAAATGCTACCTAAATAATTCTGTGTTTATGAGAAATTTCATCTCAGTTAAATAAATGCTATAAATTGTGCAGCCATCTTTCAAGTTTCTGGATGTGCAGGCAAGTAAATGTCAAAAGTCCTAAAGCTAGTTCAGAATATTACAGGACTGAATTCTGAAGGAATACTTGTTTTGTTTTGTTTTTTGTAAGTTCACTAATGTCATTGTGTTACAACTGCTTCCTGCTTTTCACAATCCTGTTTTAACTTATGAAATAAAACACAATAGAACCAAAACAACATAGTTTTAACATATGCATATGAATATGAAAAACATGAATATTCAAACGTGAATACAGGGACCAACCAAAAGAGTCAGGTAAGACCGACAATACCATCCCGCAGCAGAAAAGTGCACTGATGCTAACAATTATCTTGTTTCTTCTCCACAGCTCTAAATGTTTCCCTGCAGAGGATGTCTACCCCTGATGCATGTTTTAAGACCCACCCCTTCTGGGTTCAGATCTATAAAGCAGACAGACAAACTGCCTAGAGGAAGATGTCATTTAGACCCTTGAACACCTCACAAAAGAACTCTTGTGATGTCAATTTAAGGTAAATCAACATCTCTTTGTTTCTTTTTCTTGGCATTCTTGGTAGCTGAACTCTTTAAATGGCATTTCACCTTGCTGCTGCTATATACAGTACATATACTACTGGTCAAAAGTTTTAGAACATTCAAATTTAACAAGTTGACATGTAATGAATGACCTAAAATGGTGAAAAGGTAAACAGCAAACTACCAGAGGTTTGAATCTTCACCTCTAAGAGTCATTTTCTTAGGTAGTTTTTACTCTTTCATTTCTTACATATTATTGTTCCTTCCAAAGTAATTTGTGTACCTGCAGTCACGTGTGAAAGTGGTACCTACTTTCACAGTATTACTGTTATTGTAAAAAAAGCTGGTATTGTTAAGTTTTCTGAACTTTTGTATCAACTTGTTACCAAAGTTTTGGTTCTAACATCAGCAATATACATGCACACACACAGAATACACATTATATATCTGAATATACTGCATACTGTAAATGTTTATGTAAAAAAGCAAGCTGTTCCCAGATGGGAATACATACCTTGGGACAAATCACTAAAAACTTGGTAGTAGACTGTGGCAAAATCCACTGCTGAAAAGGCAATGCCCGCAGAGGTTCTTTCTTAAAATGCAACCCCAAAGTAAAATAAAAGCTTGGAGTACAACTGAAAACACAAACAAAGCAACATCCTGATGGCCGCCAAAATGTATTGATTTTGTTACAGCAACATTAATAGTAATATTTCAAAATGGAAATCAAAAAATGAACATTTGATTCAGTTTTACTGAATGCTTTGTCCCGTGGAACAGGTTATCTTTCTATTTAACATGTAATGTGCTCGCCGCACACACAACACACATTTATGTTTAACAAGATTGCTTTTGGAAAACTTTTCAGTCACAGACATTGTAGCCATCATAAACATAGGCTTGCTTAACAAGAGTACCACTGCTCTTTGCTGTTTAACACTATTTGGGAGACGTTAAGACTCAAACCCAGAACCTTCTGTATTGGAGCCAGCAGCTCTAACCAGTACACTACCCGAGAAGTCAGGAAAACAAGCAACACTAACCTGATTTCTTTTTCTTCGGTTATAATCTTGGAAAAAAGCGAATCTCTTCTGTTATACTTGTATCTTTTGTGAAACTGTTTCTTTGATATTTGGAATTCAGGCTTCATACATTATACACTTCATGTCTACATTTTGTCAATTATAACTAAAACATAAAAAACGTTTCTGTTTTAACGATGTGTTTACTCTGCATAGATTGTTGTAGACACGGAACACACAAGAAATGCAAGTGTTCCAAATAACGATATAGTATTTATAAAAGGTGTCATTTTGCTTGACTTCTCACTCTATACAACTCTAAGCAACTGACACGCAAGTAAACAGACTTGAGCTGAGAAGACTGTGCACTGGTGGGGGTTGTGATAGCAGACTGCTTGCTGTTTCCTGCTTATCAACACATTTAACACTACAATTACCAGAGCTTACGAAAAAACTCATATCCAGCCCACCTTAAAACGCTTCTCACCTCTCTGCCAGCGTCTTTTGTCATCTAAATGTGCTGATAAAGACAAGCTGCAAGCAGCCGGCTATTCCATCCCCCCCCCCAACGACTTAGAATGTGCATGAACTTCTCCCAGCTCATGCCTTGATTGATTATCTGGGAGCGTAGTGGAGTTTTAGAGTGGAAATAATAGATTATTTGGAACACACGCATTTCATGTGTGTTCCGTTTCTACAGTAATCTGTGTAAACACATTGTTAAAATAGAAATTTTTCCCTATTTTAGTAATAACTGTTACAAAAAGTAGGCAAAAACTATAGGATGTGTGAAGCATGATGTCCAAACATCAAATAAACACTTTCACAAAAGGTTCAAGAACAATACAACAACTTCCGCGGCTTAGCAGTAAGATTTCTTGACTCTGAGCGCAGCAGGCCTGCTGTGCCTCAGAGATCCGAGTTCGATTCCCTGCTGGGGAGAAAGTTGTTTTTTTTTTTTTTGTTTTTTTTTCTCCAACCTCAAACAGACATAAAATTTATAAATTGGTATGCACTGTCAGTTAATGAGATTGTTATATTTTCATGTGGGATGCTCCTTTTAAAAATTTTTTTAATAATTGAGACTGCAATTAACATGAACAAGTGTCCTTATAACTGTTATTTTTAAGATCCTGCTGCACAACGCACATGTACTGAAAGAAAAAAAAGATCAACATGTGGATTAATCCTGCTGCATGCACTGAATAAGCTCTACCCTCACCCCACCAATCTGATTCAAAGTAACAGCACAAGTACAGACGCAAAGCAAGTGTATGTGTGTACTGTATAACATTAACAAAAAGAGCAGCTTACTACTGAAAACGGCAAATATAGAAGTGAGTGGGGATCGAAGCGGGGACTCTTGATTACACTTGGTTTGCGTCTGTACTTGCACTGTTACTTAGAGTCAGATGCGGGGGAAGGGGGGTTAGAGCACGTGAGCTTATTCAGTGCTTTTTTTTTCTTTCAGTACATGTGCCTTCCCTGTTTATTTATATACCAGCAAAATACCCGCGCTTCACAGCGGAGAAGTAGTGTGTTAAAGAAGTTATATAAAAGAAAAGGAAACATTTTAAAAATAACATAACCTGGTTGTCAATGTAATTGTTTTGTGACTGTTATGAGTGTTGCTGTCATCAAAGATTTGATTATCATTATTTCTTTAAATCAGGTTCACATTTGTAGGACATGTTGTGTTCAAGTTACATTCGGTGTTTGTCAACCGTTGTAAAGATAACAGGTTTCATTCAACGAAGTGTTCACTACCCAAATCGCTAAAGGCAAGGAGGCACGTATTTCGAACGAAAAGGGAGAAGACAGAGCGGAAAACTGTTTAAATAAAGAGCTGGGAAGGTGAATAGAAAGCAGCAGCCAGCGGTAAAGCAAGGAAGACTCCGTAATAAGGACGCTTGGGTGCACGTAGAAGGTGTAACAATAGGATTGTTAAGCCTTATGATAATGTTCCCGCACGGAGGAACATGCGTCTCTGTAAACCCTCCGTGTGGGAACATTATCATAAGGCTTAACAATCCTATTGTTACAGAAGCGGTGCCTGCTAATCTAAAAGGGATATTTGAACCTCACGGCTTTAGTTGTCTGTTGTGGAGCGGGCGTTTGATTTATAATATATAGCAAAATACCCGTGCTTCGCAGCGGAGAAGTAGTGTGTTAAAGAAGTTATGAAAAAGAAAAGGAAACATTTTAAAAATAACATAACATTGTGAATATAATTGTTTTGTCACGGTTATGAGTGTTGCTGTCATTAAGGATTTGATTAGCATTATTTCTTTCAATCAGGTTCGTATTTGGAGGACGTGTTGTTATGAAGTTAAATTCCGTGTTTGTCAACCGTTGTAAAGATAACCGGTTTCATTCATCGAAGTGTTCACCACGCAAATCGCTACTCGTGAATGTAAGATGTTTAACAGGCATTCCCGGTATTAACTTGTGCTAAATGTACCATGGTGTGACATAAGGGAAGCTGAATGAAAAAAGGCAAGGAGGCACGTATTTTGAACGAAAAGGGAGAAGACATCGAAGGAGCTGAAAAGTGAGGAGGAAAAGTGTTTAAATAAAGAGCTAGGAAGGTGAATGGAAAGAAGCAGCCAGCGATAAAGCAAGGAAGACTTCGTAATAAGGACAGTTCGGTGCACAAAGAAGGTGTAACAATAAGATTGTTAAGCCTTATGATAATGTTCTCGCACAGAGGATTTAGAAAGATGCACTGGGAGAGGTATAATGTGAACCTCTCTACAGTTTTGTTTATTTTCGGGTTGTAATGTTCATTAAATTTACGTATCATCTGGTCCATTGGCGGACCGCGCATCTCACAACTAGGCCTTCAGTAGTGCTCTGTCTGAATCAACCCGCCCCTCAAAAACTAATTTAATTAATCTTAATATGCAGAAATACAGTATAAAGAGCCGATGCATTGCAGATAGATAACTCCTGTAGTCACAATAAATGTCTTTATTGAATAGACAAACCAGGGGTGAACAAGTTCCTTTCTACTGCAGCCACAGCCGGGACACACATAAAAAACATCAATAGTAACTCATAAACTTGCAATATTATTTAGGAAAATTGCAACATTTTACTCACCAAAAATTCTGATTATTTGTAAACAATCCATCCTCCTCTCTTTCCTCAAAAACAGTTCAATTACTCTGTCGTACAGATTATCTGTGCGCTTCAGTTCCATCAGTCCCTTTCTATCGCCATCGAAGCTAATGCTGAAAGTCAAACCTGCCCTGTCTTATTTCTGGCATAAGTTTTAATTCGCTTTAGGGCTGAAAATGTCCGCTCGACAGAAGCAGTGTACATGGGAATGGTCACCGCCAAATATACCAATGTGAACAGCTGCCCCATGCTCTCATTCAGATTTTTCTGATGAAGGAAGTCAAGGAGATCAGTGGGAGATTTTCCTAAAAAATCATCCATGGCATACATTACAATCAGTTCTGTTTATAGCCGAGACAGATCAAAAACCGCTCCGTGGCTCTTGTGTTAAACTGGAGAAGGCTGCATGCGGAAAATTTTTCTTGTATTCCCGAAACTTCTGGGGCTCGAGGAGCATGACAAACATCAGGTTTTCGTGGTCTTGAAATGTGGTCTGTGTCTAGCAAATAATATTGTCCAGAATCCTGCCATGGAGTTGGTCGTAGTGTGCGCTCGGAATGCTTGCGGTGCGTTCAGTGGCCTCGTAGAGTTCCTCATATCGGCTTCTATCCAATTAATGGGTCTGAATAGGGTGACGTTGCCGTACGCCTGCTAGAGGGCCCTACTGACACCAACTCAAAATCTGATTGGTTGAAGCAACAGTTTATTCGACATTTATTCTGTGTTAGAGTGCCTGCACAACGGATTGTGAAGGCCTCTCTGCCTGGCAACAAATGATGGCTAAAATGTGATTTGTTAAATGCTTTAATACGAAAATGCATGCCTGGAAGCAGCACAACCATCGGAAAAGCTATGAAAGGAAGCGGAAAGACTATTTGGAATTATTTAATAAGTATTCATGGACAAAATATAATTAACATCAGTTTGTGATTCAGATATTTTTACTTATGAATATGCTAAGCACAGTCCTTCACCCGCGAATATTTACCTTATATGAGCAGGCACTTACGTGGGAGGCGTGATGATGCGAGACGCAACTCCGCCTCCTACGGCCATTGAGCTGCAGTCTATTACAGTATATGGATGAAAATTGGTTCCAGTTATTACCATTACACGTAGAATTTCGACTTTTGTAAGTAAGCTGTAAGGAATGAGCCTGCCAAATTTCAGCCTTCTACCTACACGGGAAGTTGGAGAATGAGTGAGTGAGTGAGTGAGTGAGTCAGTCAGTCAGGGCTTTGCCTTTTAATCTAATGACTTCTCTGCCTGTCTGTCTCTCTATTATGCAGTGCTCTGTCTGTCTGTGTGTTATGGATCTTAAAAATAACAGTGATAAGGACACTTATTCATGTTAACTGCGGTCTCAAAGTTAAAAAATATTTTAAAAGAAGCATCCCACATGAAAATATAACTATCTCAGTAACTGACAGTGCATACCAATTTATAAATTTAATGTCCGTTTGAGGTTAAAAAGAAAAAAAAAAACACTTTCTCTTCAGAGGGGAATCGAACTCAAGTCTCCGAGGCACGGTAAGCCTACGGCGCTCTGAGTCAGCAAATCTTACAGCTAAGCCGCGGAAGCTGTTGTATCGTTCTTGAACCTTTTGTGAAAGTGTTTATTTGATGTTTGGACTTCATGCCTCACACATTCTATAGTTTATGCCTACATTTTATAACATTTATAGCAGAATACCCGCGCTTCGCAGCGGAGAAGTAGTGTGTTAAAGAAGTTATGAAAAAGAAAAGCAAACATTTTAAATATAACGCAAGATGATTGTTAATGTAATTGTTTTGTCATTGATATGAGTGTTGTTGTCATATCTATCTATTTATATATACACTCATCTAAAGGATTATTAGGAACACCATATTAATACGGTGTTTGACCCCCTTTCGCCTTCAGAACTGCCTTAATTCTACATGGCATTGATTCAACAAGGTGTTGAAAGCATTCTTTAGAAATGTTGGCCCATATTGATAGGATAGCATCTTGCAGTTGATGGAGATTTGTGGGATGCACATCCAGGGCATGAAGCTCCCGTTCCACCTCATCCAAAAGATGCTCTATTGGGTTGAGATCTGGTGACTGTGGGGGCCATTTTAGTACAGTGAACCCATTGTCATGTTCAAGAAACCAATTTGAAATGTTTTGAGCTTTGTGACATGGTGCATTATCCTGCTGGAAGTAGCCATCAGAGGATGGGTACATGGTGGTCATGAAGGGATGGACATGGTCAGAAACAATGCTCAGGTAGCCGTGGCATTTAAACGATGCCCAATTGGGACTAAGGGCCCTAAAGTGTGCCAAGAAAACATCCCCCACACCATTACACCATCACCACCAGACTGCACAGTGGTAACAAGGCATGATGGATCCATGTTCTCATTCTGTTTACGCCAAATTCTGACTCTACCATTTGAATGTCTCAACAGAAATCGAGACTCGTCAGACCAGGCAACATTTTTCCAGTCTTCAACTGTCCAATTTTTGTGCAAATTGTAGCCTCTTTTTCCTATTTGTAGTGGAGATGAGTGGTACCCAGTGGGGTCATCTGCTGTTGTAGCCCATCCGCCTCAAGGTTGTGCGTGTTGTGGCTTCACAAATGCTTTGCTGCATACCTCGGTTGTAACGAGTGGTTATTTCAGTCAAAGTTGATGTTCTATCAGCCTGAATCAGTCGGCCCATTCGTCTCTGACCTCCAGCATCAACAAGGCATTTTCGCCCACAGGACTGCCGCATACTGGATGTTTTTCCCTTTTCACTCCATTCTATGTAAACCCTTGAAATGGTTGTGCGTGAAAATCCCAGTAACTGAGCAGATTGTGAAATACTCAGACCAGCCCGTCTGGCACCAACAACCATGCCACGCTCAAAATTGCTTAAATCACCTTTCTTTCCCATTCCGACATTCAGTTTGGAGTTCAGGAGATTGTCTTGACCAGGACCACACCCCTATATGCATTGAAGCAACTGCCATGTGATTGGTTGATTAGATAATTGCATTAATGAGAAATTGAACAGGTGTTCCTAATAATCCTTTAGGTGAGTGTATATATATATATATATATATATATATATATATATATATATATATATATATATATATATATAAAAATACCTGCGATTGGCAGCGGAGAAGTAAAAAGAAAAGGAAACATTTTAATAATAACGTAACATGATTGACAATGTAATTGTTTTGTAATTGTCATGAGTGTTGCTGGCACATATACATATATATATATATACATATATATACACATACTGTATATATACACACACACATATATACATATATACTACATATACACATATATATACAAATCTACATATATATATCTACATATATATATATTAGGTGGGACTCGATTAAAAAATTAATCCAATTAATTAGAGGCTGTGTAAGAATTAATCTTGATTAATCGTATGTAATCGCACGTAAATTTGCCCCAAATCGCAAATGTTTTTTTTTATTTAAAACGGTTTTAGTGGGCTTACAGAATCAAATAATAGACATGGACATGAATATTGTAAACTGAAGCTGTTTTAATTTCTGAAAAAAAGCTTTTAAACTGCATTTGAATTCAAAACAGAAACAAAAATATCATCCCTGGTTAAAATTGGGCAGACTTAAAAATAAAGTGGTAGTTTAAGTACTTTAAGTACATTTTCAGAATAGTATTGTCTTTAAATAATAATAACCAAAATTTCACCATAAAGTGCAGTTTTTCTTCTTAAAAAATAAGTCAGAAACATAAAAGGTAATTTGACCAGCTTACTCTTTAAACTCTGAGTAACATTAGCCAAAATTATTTTGTACATTAGGCTAAAACAGTGTGATCATTGAACATTTTGTAATTAGATGTATTTAGAATTACTAACGGTCACGGAAGTCCAATGATCCCCAGTAAGAGCCACAAAGTCCGCTTTCTGTAATGCATCTAATTTTGCTTGCTTTTCAGTGTGCACAAAACCATGCTTTTATCAAGGCTTCGCTCGGGTAGTCGAAATGATCAGTCGTAGGAACGCGCTTTATTCCGACTCTAACATTTTTGTAGCTGTGATGTGTGCATCAGTGTAATGGATGTACCAGGAAATCATGCATTGACAAAAGTTCCCGTTTGCTTGGAATTGAAAGTGTGATTAAATGCGTTATTTTTAACGTTATGGAGTACATGCATCAAGCTTCTCAGCTGTGCTTGTGCTAAGAAAGGGAAAATTTTAAAAATAACGTAACATGATTCTGCGTTAACCTAATATTTTTTCATACGTCCCAAACCAAGGAGATGCGAAGGTAAAATGAATCGGTAGCGCGTACATAGTCAGTACACCCTCTCGAATCGAACCTCGAATGTCGGCGTTAGAGGCTTAAGACTCTACAATTAGCCACAGCGTGTGGCTTGTCTATGCTAAAGTATGTATTGTAGATCGGGTATATATATACATTTATATATATATATCGTGTATATGTGGAAAGTAGAAGTTAACGTATAACGTAACATGATTGTCAATATACAGTAATTGTTTTGTGAGTGTTATTGAATGTTGCTGTCATCAAGGATTTGATTATCATTATTTCTTTCAATCAGGCTCGTATTTGTAGGATGTGTTCAAGTTACATTCCGTGTTTGTCAATCGTTGTAAAGATAAGAGGTTTCATTCATCGATTAGTTCCTTACTGCATCAATAAACAGCTCGTCTTCCTTTTATCTGTGATGTGACAAACTGCATGCACGGGTTTTTTTTACACTGTCTTCCTTTAGCAGGACATTCACTTTTTCCACCGTGTGCTTTGTTTCCGCAGTAGCTGCACTTATGAATATGATTGTATGTATAAGGCGCTTCATATTTTTTGCTGCCTTCTCAATTGTGTAATTCGGTTTTTGTTCAGCACTCTTTGGAACTGTTGCTTTTTGTCTGTGCACTGCGTCAGTTCACGTGAGCCGCTTGGTGTTCTTGCATCGAAGGTTCCCAGCTGTACTGGTGCCATCTCGTGTAATGTCAGCTAAGACCCGGCACTTAAAAGTTTCTCTCGCAGTTTCAATGAGTTTGTGCCAAACACCACCCTGACCATCTCATCTTCCTCTGCATAAGCACAGTCCTTCACACGTGAATATTTACCGGCAGTGTTTGTATTGGATTGCCGCTGATGGGCGGCCTTATATGGGCAGGCACTAAATTACAAACGCTAGTGGCAGCCTGTCTATGAACTTAATTTAATATAAACTTACGGTTCACGCCGTGCTTTGTTTCCGCATATGCATCATTTGCTTCATAATGTTTTTCTGCCTTCTCAATTGTGAAATGGCGTTTTGTGCTCATCGCTGGAGTTCTTCCTTGTTCTCTACGTACTTACGTAGGAGGCGTGATGATGTCACACGAAACTCCGCCCCCCGCGGCCATCTCCAACTCAAGACTCCATTACATTATATGGGAAAAATAGCTTCCAGTTATGACCCTTATGCGTAGAATTTCGAAATGAAACCTGCCCAACTTTTGTAAGTAAGCTGTAAGGAATAAGCCTGCCAAATTTCAGCCTTCTACCTACACGGGAAGTTGGAGAATTAGTGATGAGTCAGTGAGTGAGTGAGGGCTTTGCCTTTTATTAGTATAGATTACTAAAATAAGAAAAATTTTGTTTTAACAATATGTTTACACAGATTACTGTAGAAACGGAACACACATCAATTGCGTGTGTTCCAAATAACAATCTATTATTTCCACTCTAAAACTCCACTCCACTCCAAGATAATCAATCAAGGCATGAGCTGGGAGAAGTTCATGCAAGTTCTAAGTCGGTGGGGGGATGGAATAACCGGCTGCTTGCACCTTATATTTATCAGCACATTTAGATGACAAAAGACGCTGGCAGAGAGGTGCGAATGGTTTTAAGGTGGACCGGATCTACAAGTTTTTTCGTAGACTCTGGTAATTCTAGTAGTGTTAAAGGACAAAAGACGCTGATAGAGAGGTGCGAAGCGTTTTAAGATAGGAAAGATCTACGAGTTTTTTCGTAGGCTCTGGTAATTCTAGTGTTAAATAACCACTCCTTATTTGGCCTTGTCATACTCAGTGAACAGTCCCATTTGTCTTTACCCACACTTAAGCCAGATTCATTCACAGTTCTTTCCAGACATACGATATATACTGTATTTCTTGCCCTGCAATACTAACCCAACCTTAACCCTAGACATGAACACATCTCGAATGGTATATCATATGTGAGATTTTCTCATACCAGGGAGTCAGGAGGCATTTTACTTTAATCTAAACCTTGAAACTATACTCACATTTACCCAAAAGCCCATTCATTTCAAAAATGTGAGTCTCTTGTCTCCATGAAGAATATTTATACTTCCCTATGAACCCAACTGCTCTGAACAATAAACTAAGATTTGCACCTAATGTCAAAATATGCAATCTTCCTGGTAAAAAGAAGTTGTTGAATTACTTTTTTGACTAAACTCAATTATGACTGACAATTATTTGCAGCTTAAAAGGCAATAAACCCATTATTTTTCCCCCAGGAACAGACCTCTATTCCACTCTGCCTGGCGAGTTTCACAGCAGTGTTGTAATAGCCACACCGCAGGAGATGTTCTACCATCATTCGATCCATGCGCTGCTTCTTCCACAAGTTCACAGCTGCTGGCTGGTCACTGCTATGCTCCTTGAGATGTTCAATTCTACGCTTACACAGTTTTGCACTCTCATCTTCGGCTTGGATTGATTCAGCTGCCTAATAAACAAAAAGAAAAAAATTATATCTATTAAAGATACTCAAAACAACCAAATTAACATTAACTAAAACTGTGTCAAAGTTTAGAAGTATTATTGGTCAACCATGCCCTTTATTTTATAGTAGATCAATACCATTTAAAAATACACACTGCACTGCCTTCATTTCTTCATCATGGAAATATGCAGTAAAAACATTATATAGTACTAAGCACCATGAATCGTCAATTTAATATTCGACTCCCTCCTTCAATATCAGGATTTCTGGAGAAGTATAAACCTTGTAAGTTTTTTCAACACATTTATCTCTTTCAAAATACTTCACTAGGCAATTTTTAAAACACGACATCTTCAAGCAGCAGTTCACCTTCATATACTTAAAAGGCATTTCTAACAATTTTATAACCACTGCCCTAAAGCAGTAATAAAAATTTTGGAATGAATTTCAGGTAGAAATCAAAAACTACATTTTACTTATAAAACTTTCTCACATTCAAATATCTCAACTATTCATTTGAACAGGATCAAGCTTTACAAGTACACATATTGCTTATACTGTAAAACACTAGTATTACAATATCTTGACAACCAATGTAGTCTTTCCATTCAAACAAGAAGATATAGAGCTTCTAAGCTTTTTTCCTCCCATATATAGTATGCACTATACTGACTACATCAGTTTGCATTTCTTTTGATTTTTACAATTACCGTACTTTAAATACACATATGACCACTTAGAAGTACTACAGTGTCCTTTGAACCTGCCATTGAAATGACAGAAGTTTTTGTGAATTTTGTTTCTCTTTACTTTGACACCATCACTGCCACGAGTATGTAACTTTACTTTGAAAGTTTATAATGTACTCTTCCATAGATTGTGGTTTCTCTTTTCTTTCTAACAATATCCAACTGTAAATACTTTTCAATTCCCACAAATAAGTATAAAGGATTAAACCTGTAACTTTCAACATACATAACATACACCATAAATGTATAACCCCTATCAACATGCTAGAGACCTGGTATCATTTGTGTGTTTTCCAGTCTTGTTAAGAAACTTTTAATGTGGCATGACAAAGTGCACAGGTCAAAATCAGGCTGACAAATAGGCACTAACAAAAGCATGCAATGAGAAATTCATGGAACTAGTGGATTGCTCCTCCCATCTTGGACAGTTGCAGTGGGGAACAAAAACAGAAATTTAATTGTGTGGATACTTACAAAAACAATGAAAAAGTCCGTCATTAACTAAGCTTTTTGCCTTGTGATAACAAGCCTGTTACTCTTGATGTGCATCCAAATGAAGGTATTCTGTTAAGACTTGTTTCACTTGTTCATTTTATAAAAATTTAAAGCATCTAGAGGATATATTTGGCATTTTTCCTAATTGCTTCCAACCTACGTGGGGGTTGCATGTTCTCTCAGTGTCTGCAGGGGTTTCCTCTGGGTGCTCCGGTGTCCTTCCTCCTAAGACATTCAGGTTAAGTGCATTGGTGAGCCTAAATTGTCCCTAGCGTGTAATTGATGTGTGGGTGTGTGTGAGTGTGTGTGTGCCCTGCGGTGGGCTGGCACTCTGCCCCGAGTTTATTCCTGCCTTGCACCCTGTGTTGGCTGGAACTGGCTCCAGCAGAGCCCCATGACCCTGTGTTAGGATATAGCGGGTTGGACAATGATGATTGCAACAGCCATTTAGAAAAGACTGCCATTTTTATATATGGTCCTCCAATTTTCAGGGGCTCAAAAGAATTTGGACATACTAACATAGTCATGAATATAACGAACATTTTCAATACTTGGTTGAAAATCCTTTGTGGTCATTGACTGTTTGAAATGTGGAACCCGTGGCCTTCTCCAAGTGCCGGGTTTCCACCCTATTGATGCTTTGCTTTGCCAGGCATTTACTGCAGCTGTCTTCAGGTGCTGCTTGTTTGTTGGAATTTCTGCCATCAGTTTTGTCTTCAGCAAGTGAAATGCATGTCCAAGTGGGTTGAGGTTAGTTGACTTACTTGGTCATTGACGAATATTCCACTTTTTTGCCTTGAAAAGCATTTGGCTTGTTGTCACAGTATGTTTTCTATTATCCATCTGTAATGTGAAGTGTCGTCCCATTAGTTTTACAGCATGTGTCTGAATCTGAGAAGACAGTATAGCCATGTACACTTCAGAAATCATCCTGCAATTTTTGTCAGCAGTCATGTCATCAATAAACACCATTAACCCACTTCCATTGGCAGTCGTGTCTGCCCAAGTGCACTGCTTTCACCATATTTCACAGATGATATGGTATGCTACAAATTCTCCATACTCTATCCATCATTCTGTTACATACTGATCTTAACTTCATTTGTCCAACAAAAACTGTTCCAAAAGTGGACTAATTTATTAAAAATATTTTCTGGCAAAGTCTAATCTGTCCTTCGTATGCTTGAGGATTTCCAAAGGTTTGCACCTTGTAGTAAACCCTCTGTATTTATTTTCATAAAATCATCTCTTGATTGTACACTTTGGAAATGACAGGCCTACCTCCCAGAGAGTGCTCTTGGTTTGGCTAAATGTCATGAATTGATTTTTCTTCACTAAGTAAAGAATTATGTGATCATCCAGCACAGTTCTCTTCCATGGTTGTGCAGGAGTGCTGGTGTTGCTGAGCTCACCAGTGCGTTCCATCTCTGTAAGAATGTACCAGATGGTTGATTTGTCCAATCCTAGTGTTTCTGCTCTGTCTTGGATGGGTTTATTTTATTTTCTCTGCCTTATGATGGCCCATTTTTACTTGCACTTGGGACCTCATATTGACAGCTTCAAAATGCAAATTCCACACTTGGAATCAATTCCAGACCTTCTACCTGCTGAATAGTTAATGAAATAATGAGGGACCTGCTCACACCTGACTATGGAACAGTCTGTCAGTCAATTATCCAAATACTTTTGAAACCCTGAAAAGTGGGGGGGTGGGGGGAAATCATGTGTAAAAAAACGGCAGTCATACTATATATCTGTTAAACTCACTGAATTAATGCTGAAAGCCTACACTTCAATCATGTAATTATTTCTTCATTTCAAAACCATTCTGGGGCATATAGAGTCAAAATTATGAAAATTGTGCCACTGTCCAAAAACCTAACTGAATATATTGCTTTGCTTTAAAGTTAACTTTTTTTAATGTATATTTTGTAAAGTTGTTACTTTAGCTATTCATAATATTGGATGCTTTCTGTATAGATTAATAGGAATATAGATATAACTAATGTACATGCTATATTAAAAATACTTCATAATAATTTATATATGATGGCATAATTTAAATTTAAAATACATATTTTACATAAAGCCACTTGGTATCTTTTAACACCAATAAAAATGTGGAAAAAGAAGAAAGGTGTTTATCTGCTGACAAAGCACTGAGTCTGTGTGGAGGACAGGACACAAGATATGTCAAGGTTGATTGCTGCCTACAACTATTAAAAATGGGTGACTTTTGTACTTTTTCAAAAAAAGGGGAGGAGGGGTGGGTAAGAGACACATGACTCCAATGTCCTAATTACTTTAAAAAAAATGGAGAAAAAAGAGGAATGGAGAGAAGTGTGCTGGTACCAATTTTTAAGAATTAGGAGGATGTGCAAAGCTGTAGTAACAACAGAGGGATAAAACTGATGAGCCACATCATGAAGTTATGGTAAAAAGTAGTGGAAGCTAGGTTAAGAAGGGAGGTGATGATTAGCGAGCAGCAGTATGGTTTCATGCAGGGAAAGAGCACTGCAGATGTAATGTTTGCTCTGAGGGTGTGGATGGAGAAGTATAGAGAAGGCCAGAAGGAGTTGCACTGCGTCTTTGTGGACCTGGAAAAAGCATATGACAGGGTGCCTAGAGGCCAGTTGTGGTATTGTATGAGGAATTCAGGAGTGGCAGAGAAGTATGTAATTGCTGTCCAGGATATGTACAAGGGAAGTGTGACAGTGGTGAGGTCTGCGGTAGGAGTGACAGGTACATTTAAGGTGGAGGTGGGATTACATCAGGGATCAGCTCCGAGCCCTTATTTGCAATGGTGATGGACAGGTTGACAGATGAGAGGACTAGATGTTTGCAGATGATATTGTGATCTGCAATGAGAGGAGGGAGCAGGTTGAGGAGACTCCAGAGAGGAGTGGAATAAAAGTCAGTAAGACCAAGACGTGTGTAAATGAGAGGGAGGTCAGAGGAATGGTGGAGATTCAGGGAGTAGAGTTGGCGGAGATAGATGAGTTTAAATACTTGGGATCAACAGTAACGGGAAGTGTAAAAGAGAGTTGAAAAACAGAGTGCAGACAGGGTGGAGTGGGTGGAGAAGAATGTCAGGAATAACTTGCGGCAGACGATTATCAGCAAGAGTGAAAGGGTAGGTCTACAGGATGGTAGTGAGACCAGCTAAGTTATATTGGCTGGAGACGGTGTTACTTACCTAAAAACAGGAGACAGAGCTGGGGGTGGCAGAGTTAAAGATGTTGAAGATTTGCATTGGGTGTGACGAAGATGGGCAGGATTAGAAATGAGTACATTAGAGAATCAGCTTAGGTTAGACAGTTGACAAGTCACAGAGGCAAGATTGCATTGGTTTGGATATTGCAGAGGAGAGATCCTGGATATATTGGGAAAAGGATGCTAAGGATGGAGCTGACAGGTAAGTGAAAAAGGGGAATGCCTAAGAAAAGGTTTATGGATGTGGTGAGAGAGGACATGCAGGTGATGGGTGTAACAGAAGAAGATGCAGAGGACAGTACGATATGGAAAAAGATGATCCACTGTGGCAATCCCTAACATGAGCAGCTGAAAGAAGAAGATTTGAATAATTAGTATACAGACATACTAATTGATATGCACCTATTTTGACGTATAAAGGTGTGAAACAATTATTAAAAGAAAATTACTAAAAGCATAGCTAATACAAATTTTAAGTTATGTTTTTCCATAACAATTTGACAAAGCCTTAATTAGTCCAAGCTCTCAAAGGTACTGATGAAATGTGATATTAATGCTGATGTAGTCTTTGGTCATAAATTCTATTTAATTAATTCCCAGTTTATCTACCTGAGTCTTCTGGGACAGTAGAAATGAAGGCCCTATCAGTTTAACTAAATCACAATAAGGCACATGAAATCCCACACCTCTTACATTTTTTTCTCACTATAATTTAAAATAACAACCATGTACTGGTCTTGCATATTGCTGACTGTTAAGACAAAGTCGAAATTCACAAACCACTGAGTTCACTTTCTTATTTTTACTCTGCAATGATCCTAACCAAGTCACAAATGTTTTTTGTAGTCTGCTTTACCAGTTCTAAGATTACTGAAAACAAAACACGATGAATCATTATGTTAAATAAAAAGTGGTAATTGATGTAAACGACAGGTAAATTTTGATCAAATAATGTCATGGAGAAAGTTTTGAGATATAGCAATAATTTGTTTTACTATAAAGACTGTGACCTTCCACAGTCATATGATATACACAGGTGAGAGATTAAAAAGTAACACTGCTCTGTTTCTCAGGGGTGCCAGGGAATAATTTTGTTTCTCAAGGGTGCCTGACAAAATAACAGTTAATCTACAGATGAAAACATTAAAAATATAGATCAATACAGAATGCACAATGAGACTTGCTTTTTAAGTCTCCTTGGATAAAGGCATTAGTCAAATAATAACTAATTATATTAAATATTATTAGGTCCCTGGAGCTGCTTAATTTTGAACATGCACAATTGTCTATGAGTAAAGCATTCCTGTATTAGATTGATTCCTGTCTTTTCCTGGTGACTTGGCTTTTGTTGATGGCCAATGCAAATCAATTTTACAGGAAAGTGTTTTGTGTTTTTTTTTTTCTGAAACGGGCAATCAGCAATGTTTGCTCTAAGATGTGACTGTGCACCTTTTTTCTGGGTGCATCATAGCATTTATTAACTGCCACCTCGCTTTTCATCCTTTGGTAATGCACCCACTACTCATGAAAACCCAGGAGTCAAACCCCCATAGTCGTTATTTATATGTTGACACTTAGCAGTGCTTGATCCACTCCAAACCTCCACCTTTTAACCACTCGTGTATTGTTTATGTGTTGGTGATTCAGATCACTCGACTTATTCATTTCACAACATGAGGAAATCTCTTTTTTTCCGGTCCTGGACAGCACCATATTGTCAGGCATTCATTCTATTGGTTACGAGTGCTATTCCTGTGTCCTCTCATGCACTTCTGCTGGATTCTTCCTTTACATAAAATACACTTTCCACACAACTTTATGAGCCTTTAAGTTGGCATAACATTAATAAATATTGACGAAATATTTATTACCAGGTTTCAATGAAATCTGTCAAAGCACTTTGGGGGTATTTAATTTTGGGGTATTTGATTTTTCAGGGGGGTTAGGGGCATGTTTAATCCCAAATACTGTTATATCGAAATGTGCTTTCTTACAGCATACCTATTTGGCCTAAATGAACCATATTGCCAAATTTCAGCTTTTTAAACTAAAGAGGGAAAAAGTGTTTTTGTTGACGAGTGAGTGAGTGAACTTTGCATTATACACTGTATATATAGATTATGCATCACCCCAAGAAGTGATGAAAACCAACACAATACTTGCAATGATCCTATTACTTTTTGTGAGTTAACTGTGGAAAAAAACACTAAAAACAATATATGAAATACATTTAAGCAGCAGCAACATTCAAGCACAGTCCAGATAAGGCTAGTCCCCCAATGTTCCTGCATATTTTCTCCATGGAAATTTGGAAATTGTTACTTGAAACTTGTCACAGTATAAGAAAGAATGACAGAGATCATTTAGGACTTGTTGCACGTATGCCTCAGAAACTATGCACTGAAATGTAACAACTCCAAATTTAAATAGGTAACTATGAAAATAGAGTACATGCTTTAATGATTTGATTTACACTTGGTCAGCATATTGTGTAAATTTGATAAAATTATAAGAAAACCACAAAAAGAGCAAAACACATTGCACTTTCATTTTACATCAAAAAGAAAAAAGAAAAAGACCACCAAACACCCTCGCAAACTCATATTCCAATTTTTTTTCCAATGGTACTTCATGTTACAATACTAATAAACAAAAAATATGAGTAACGAATGACAAATATGCACATTCTGGCTTTGCACCATTATGCAAATGTCACAGATTATGATTATTATAAAATGCACAATGCACTGCATACTGACAATTAAAAACTTGGAGAGTAACAGTTGACAAGTGATATGTATGATGTGTTTTATCTACTCAATACATATAAAAATGATGTATAACGCTTTTAACAAAAAATAACAGATACAAATGCAACTCATGACCAAATTAGTATTTAACCACCATCAGACATAATATGTCCAATATTATTCAAAGAATCACACCAATTAATTATTTCGCATTTGACAGTGTTAAGGGAACAATCCTCTTAATACGGTTAGCTGGCAGAAGAACAGCTACCCCAGAGTTAAACATGAATGCTGAGAAGACTGGAGAAAAAAATGAAGAAAAAAAAGAATTAATACGGAGCACAACAACCTTCACATCTGCTGACAGTCAAGCAAGAGCAGCTTGATACATCTCCCACAACAAAACAGAATCCATAAAACTCTCGATGGTCACTTGAAATGAGAATGGATGCCCGTTAAGGTTTTCCTTTATATTTGATTCTGCTACCTCTACAAAATACCAACAATACTTTCATACAAAGGCTGGATGAAATATAGAAAGCAATATATTAGTAGTAATAATTTTACTGATACACTTATCAAGAACTGTTTAAAAATGGCTTTCAAAAAGAAAGGTAATTCTTACAAGCTTTCACTTTAAAACAAAAAAGAACAAAGAGGTTTATAAAAGTAATAAATAAATAAAATTACTATGCAAAGACATCAGCTTATTGTTCACTTAAAAAAATATACAACCTCAGGTCACCGGTCCACTATCTACAGTAAAGAAAAAAACATTAGCAACAGCCAGAACAATAATATCAGCAGAATAGGCAAAAATTAACAAAGGCATGAATGGCAGGGAGAGAAAAAAGAAAGAAAGAAAAAACAATAACCACCATTCACTCCTGAAAATCTCTGTAAGCTCATTACCCAAGGACAGGACACAATAAAAAGAGCTGAAGGGCTACTCTTTCATCTATAACTATATCTACAGTATACATCTCTCTCTATCTATATATATATCTATATCTATCTATATCTATATATATATACACACACACACACACACACACACACACACACACGTAAAAGCTGTAAATAAAAAGCACAGCCAGATGGCATTTAAAAGCTACCTAGATGATGTAAAAATCAAAACAAAGATAAATAAAATTAAAAAAGGACTCTAATCGGACTTCTTTTAGCAACATTATAATTTTCCTAGTTTTGAAAAATATGTTTTAACTAAGTTATTTAGGAAAATGTAAAATGCTCAAAACTTTAGAAGTAGGAAGGAGAATGTGACAAGTACTCTCCAGAAGGATTAAAAATTCAGTGCTGTATTCAAATTCATCAATACTTGTTAATCTGAATAATTTCAGGCACATCCTGTTAGAAAGCCAGGCTGGCTCTCTCTCTCCCTTGCCGTCTCCAAATATTTATGGCTTGAAAGAAATTGCTTTTTCCAATAAAGTGTAAAAAACAATAAGCTTTGCCATCTTAACAGCACAAAATATCCAATACAAGTGACATTGGCTTTCACATGTTTATACTTGGGCAGACGTTCTGTAAGGTATTCATGTTAGTGGAAATGCTTCACTTACAGAAAGAGATTTTATTATTTTAATAATGCTACTAAATACATTTCTCTTTTAAAAAATCAAAGGACCATTTCCATCCCACCACCTGCTGCTTTTAAAATGTGTAACCCTTAAACAGAGTAATTCCAGTGACATAAAAGGCAGCAACTGATTTAAATAATGAGTTCAGACTCACACAGATCTGTATTTATTCTAACAAAGTAAAATCAGTCAAGCTGAATTGAATTGTTAAATATGCATGTTCTTTCTACACTACATGGCGGGTAGCAGAGTCACAGCAAACCAGTTCTGACAAATCTTAATAAAGGAACTTTTCTCATCTGCTTTCATACCTGCTTGGCATCAATCTATGAGATGCTGTATCATATACTTAGCATTTAATTTCTGCAGACTTGCTACTTGCTATTTATATGCACTTGTTTATCAGTTAATGGAGTACAGAGAAAGACTAGCAGGAGTTGAATGTGTTCTCATTCTGTGTTAACATTATGCTAGACCACTGGTGGGCAACCTTTTTTCGCGCTAAGGCCACTGACAACTGCTTTAACTCGAACAAGGCCACACCATTATGAAGTCATTAACAACATATATAGGCATGCTTTTATTATTTATTATTAAACTTTATACTGACCCCAAAGTGTGTAAAAGTGTAAGAATAATCCATAACACAAATTCTGTAATTTTCAATGACTTTTTTGAGTCTGTTGGTTGACAATTCATTAAAACGTGGCTCAAAAGTTGTTGTTCTTAAACGTAGCTGGCCTTCCAAATGGTGATCTGTCAGGACTGTGCAGTATCGATTTTTAATGTACTTCATATGAGAGAATGTACATTCACAAATGTACGTGCTACCAAAGCGTGTTCATGCAGAATGGGGTAGATGTGAGCATCACGCCAAAATGAAATCAAATCCACAGAATTTTGGGATAGCTTGTGTTGAGCATTTGGATCTTCACTAAGTTCCAACAATTCCATTTGGAACTTCTCTGGCACATTGTCAGGTTCGGCTCTGAAACCAGCCGTAAATCATTGCCATTGAAACGGATATCAGAGAATCGAGCCTCAAATTCAGCGACTAGTGAACCGAGCACTTCAAAGAACTTATCAAAATGTATTTTTGCAGATGGGTTGTTACTGGCAAAATTACTCAGACACGGAAAGAATTGGGAGAGCTGCTGCTTTTGAAACTTGCCGTGAAACAATTTCAACTTGAGCTGAACAATTTTCATACTCCACCAGAGGTCACAGACACTTGATTTCTGCCTTGGAGTTGCTTATTCAGACTGTTGAGTTCACTCAAAAGAAGGCTGAGAAAAGCCAGGCTCATGCAAAAGTTGATGTCATCGAGTTTACAAACCAATCCTTTGGATGCATAGAACTCTTTGATAGTGCCTTTCAATTCATAAATTTATTTATAACAGATCCTCTTGACAACCAACGAGCGTTTGAGTAATATCAAATGTCCTCTTTCTCAGTTGAATCATCATTTTGGAGGAGTTCTCTAAACTGGCGATGATTGAGGGCTCGAGCTTGAATGAAATTCACAATACCAATAGCGTCTTCCAATGTGTTGTTCAAGGTTGCAGACTTGGCACATAGAGCTTGTTGGTGTATAATACAATACAGTGACAATAATGTGGGAGATTCCGGATATTGAGAGTGAATTTGTTGTTTAAGTAGAGTCACAAAACCGCCCGTTGTTCCTTCCATTGAAGGAGCTCCATCTGTACACACAGCAACAAGTCTCTTTAGATCCAATTTCTTCTCTACACAAGTGTTGTTAAATGCTGTGAGAACATCTTGTGCCTTTGTTGTTGATTTGAGACTGATTAGGGACAACAACTGTTCATGGATGTCAAATGTTGGTGACATTGTTCTGATGAAAATAAGCAGTTGTGCCGTATCTGTTGTATCGCAGGATTCATCCAACGCTACAGAATACAAAGTATTGGACTATTGACATATTTTGTTCAGTTGATTTTTTAACTCAACCGCGATCTCACCTTGGCACCTCATAATTGTCCTTCGTGATACAGGTAAATCTTTAAATTTTTGAAGTTGAGAAGGTTCGAGACACTGAACAACTTCAAGCATGCATGATTTGAATAGCTCTACATCAGTACAGTGGTACCTCGGTATATGTCCGCTTTGGAATAAGTCCAACTTGGTATACGTCCTGTTTGGACGTAAAAAATTTTGCTTGGTATACGACCTTTGTTTGGAATATGACTCGTGTGCTACCCTTGTTTACCTCCCTCGAGACAAAGCCACGGCTGCCCACGAGCGTCACTGCGCCAGTTGTTAGCATTCAGTGAACAACCCACACTATAACTTTGTGAATTTTCACGTGTGTGGTATAGCGGGTCCACAGCTCCTGTCAAAGGCCAGTTTTAAAATAAATAATCAGCGCGTTAGTGGCTTGGTGAGAGGGCGCGGTGGCTCTGCAAGTGGATAGTATTGGGCAGAAGAGGTTCTCGGGGTGACTTGCGATGTGGGCATTTCTCACCTAAGTGCACAGGTGACAGACCATCCACATTCGTGAATGTTCCTGGGGCTGCGGATTTCAGCTGCCATGTCCTCTTGATAAACAGAAGCGCAAGTCGGCTAGAAGGGGAGGAAAAAGAAAGAACAGATGGTAGGTTGCAGGAGAAAGCAGGAGAGAGAGAGAGAGAGAGAGAGAGAGAGAGAGCGCAGAGGCAGGCTCGCGATGCAGCTGAACAGGGAGCCCGGGTGTTGGGCCGAATAGTAGTAGTGGTCACTCCTGCTGAGTGATCATGGAATGGGATTGACCGGAAGGAGGTCACTGTGGATCCCAAGTCGCTGTCAGGAGGAGCCAACTGGAGCCAGGGATCAGAGAGGTGAACTGAACAGCTGAAGTAGGCATAGTGAAGGTCAGCTGCAAGTAGGGCGACTCCCCTGTTGAGAAACCCCGGGGGGTCTGGAAGCAAGGGGGCCGTTAGGTAAAAAGCCACCGTGCTTCTTGTTGTGTTTTTTTTTTTGCGAATGCGTCATGTTGTATTTTAACCTCGTTTTTAAGAAGACTTTTTTTCTATTGTTTTTAACCTCCACATTTCACTTCTGATTTTATGGATTTATTTATTGGAACTTTGGACACTGCATGGGCTATAACTGTTGCAGTCCTTGTGTCAAGCCAGTATTGAACCAGAGACAATGTCAGAAGCATCTTACCTGGGCTAAGGAGAAAATGGACTGGATTGTTGCTCAGTGGTCCAAAGTCCTCTTTTCAGATGAAAGTAAGTTTTACATTTTATTTGGCAATCAAGGTCCCAGAGTCTGGAAGAAGAGTGAAGAGGCACAGAATCCAAGTTGCTTGAGGTACAGTGTGAAGTTTCCACAGTCAGTGATGATTTGGGGAGCCATGTCATCTGTTGGTGTTGGTCCACTGTGTTTTATCAAGTTCAAGGTCAGTGCAGCCGTCTACCAGGAAATTTTAGAGCACTTCATGCTTCCCTCTTCTGACAAGCTTTATGGAGATGCTGATTTAATTTACCAGCAGGACTTGGCACCTGCCCACACTGCCAAAAGTACCAATACCTGGTTTAATGACCATGGTATCTCTGTGCTTGATTGGCCAGCAAACTCGTCTGACCTAAACCCCACAGAGAATCTATGGGGTATTGTCAAGATGAAGGTGAGAGACACCAGACACAACAATGCAGATGAGCTGAAGGCTGCTATCAAAGCATCCTGGGCTTCCACAACATCTAAGCAGTGCCATAGGCTGATTGCCTCCATGCCACGCCGCATTGATGCAGTAATTCATGCAAAGGGAGCCCCGGCCAAGTACTGAGTGCGTACATACTTTTCAGTATGTCAACATTTCTGTATTAAAAATAATTTTATTCGTCTTGTTTAATATTCTAATTTTCTGAGATACTGAGTTTTGAGTTTTCATTACCTATAGGCCATAATCAGAAAAATGAAAAGAAATAAACGCTTGAAATATGGCACTCTGTGTGTTGAATTGCATTACTGAAATAAATTAACTTTTTGATGATATTCTAATTAAGTGAGATGCACCTATACAATACATTGTTAAATGTACACCTAATTGCCCATATAAAACCTAACAGAACACTTAAAACTCTCTGCGTTTTTATCCAAGTCCTGGGAATATCTCTGTCTAAGATACAGGGCTCCTGTTTTCTTATTTTAAGCACTTGGATAATTTATTACTGACCTTCTTTTAAGATAAGACAGTTCTGGAATATCTTTTCTTTTTCTCCTAAGAATGTCAGTTTAAAAATGGAACCAGATGGGATTATGGTTTCATTATTGTAGGCAAAATGCCCAAACCTCAAAGTTAAGCTTGTGTATCCTGAATACTGGAAAAAAGGTGGTTTTGCTCTGAGCCTTGTTCAGTCACAATTCACCGTACTTTTTACAGTAAACAATTAACTACAGTTAATTATGAACATTAGTTTATAATGTAATGTGACAAAAATATTAACAGAAAATCTACATTAAAAATGTTATAACACTATTCCAACTAAACAAAGAGAGGAGTGAAATAGTTTTGTCCACTTCCTAATTAATATCCTGGCACTCTGTAAAAGTAATCAGTTGCCCCCTTACACTAAGTAACTGATTGTGTCACCTTTGTCCTGCGGTGGGTTGGCACCCTGCCCAGGATTGGTTCCTGCCTTGTGCCCTGTGTTGGCTGGGATTGGCTCCAGCAGACCCCCGTGACCCTGTGTTCGGATTCAGCAGGTTGGAAAATGGATGGATGGAAGGATGGTTGCAATTACTGCAACCAAATACTATTACTCAAAGCTAGTCTTTCACTTTTAGCCCACTCCTTCTGGCAGAACTGCTATACTTTAGAAATTGTGCTAGATTTTTTAAACATGAACTGTGTGTTTTAAGTGCTTTCAAGAATCCCTACTGCGTTTAGGTCTGGACTTCGGCTAGGCCAAATGTAAACTGAAATTTGCATCTTTTCTGGAACCGTGATGTGAACTTGCTTCAGTGTTTTGGATCTCTAGAGCTTCAGCTCAGACAGGTGACCATACTTTTGTTCTAAAGAATTTTCAGAACAGAACCGAATTCATGGTTGCTTTGATCCTAGCACATACAGGTCCTGAGGCTGTAAAGCATCCCCACAGAATCACATTATTACCATCATGTTCGACTGCTGTAATATGCTTACTGAGGAATTGTTTTTGCTTTACATCTGACATGATGGAACTCAAGCTATCCAAAAAATTCTACTTTAAATTATCTATCCAACTAACATTCAACCAAAATTTCTACAGATTATCTATGTGCTTTCTGGCAAATTAGAGACAAACGGTGCCTTCTTGGTTTGCAGTGGTTTTGACTTTGCTTATGTAGAGCTATGAACATTGACCTTTGTTGATGCAAAAGAAGTCTGTAGTTCTTTGGATTTTTATAGGATCCTTTGCAACGTCAAGGATGATCTTACACTGCTTTGTATTCCTTTTCATACTGATAGATAGCAACAACTTTTTCATCTCTTCAGGAACTCCCTTTGATTGCAGAATTGTACACTTGCTGAATCTCTGTGCAGCAATCTTTAAAAGAGGTTTGGTTTATATGGAGCAAAGCTAGCTAGCTATAATCAAGCCTGGCCGTGTTTAATTAGCAGACTCCTGATTATTTTTTGTTTGATTAAATTAACTAGGAGGCAAAACGTTTTCATATAGAGCCAGATGGTGTTAGACAGCATTGTTAATGAAAAAATGCAAGTTTTTAAGAAATGTGTTATTTGTTCACTCTAGTGTCCTTTATCTCAATATGGTTAAACACGTGCAAACATTCAGTGCTCAAACTTTACAATAATAAAGGAAGTGAGAAAGGGGAGTAAACCACTATTCATGACACTACATTTAAAATATTCATATACTTTCAAAAGTGTAAATAAAATAATGCCAAGTCCTCTAAAATATGACCCAACTGAAATGCATAATAGTCGAATTTTTCCTAACTGAGGACCAGTTGTTTACTTCATTTGCTTATAGATAAAGTTTGCTTGGAAAGTAAAAGTAAATAAACTGGAGGACATTATGTCCGTTTTTTTAGACAGAAAAGATGCTAGATGTTATTGGCTTCGATAAAATATGGTATGAGATTTTTGAACTCTTTTGAGACCCCCCAGCAATGGGGGGGCACGATGAAACACGATCGACGGGTCTGTTGAGGGCAGCCTGTCCGTCGCAGAGGCAACCGCAGGTACACAGCGACCCGCAGATTCGGAAAACCTTGCAGGTTCACAGAGCCACAGAGGCAACCACAACCTCAATGCCTCCTCGCACAAAGCATCTGTTGCCTGATGGGTGATACAGGGAACATTATAACTTGGCCACTGACCTGGCCCTGGCCCTGCCCGTTTGCCGTGTCTGTCTGTAGTAGAGTGTAGTTCCTGCTGCAATAAATAACCTTGTTGTTCCTGTTTCAAGTGGAATAAAGCTGATTTTGCTGAAGTAATTAGACTCAGCCTCATCTTTTGGGTGCAAGACAGAGACTCACGTGCACAAAAATATCTATTTCCTAAAGCCTTTAGAATTTGTAAAGGTATTGTAAAATATTTAAGAAATGTTGCTGATGGGGCAAACCATTAATAATAAGTTGAAACTGAACAAATTATTAATTATAGTCTTTACAAACAGCAGGTATTTTGTTATCCATAGGTTCTAATTGCACTCTTTAAAATGTAAAGCCATCTAGGCAGATGGACCTAAAGTATTCCAGCTAGCAGCTTAATTACAACTGTTTGTAGTCTACCAATGCCAAACTGATTTCCCTCATTGTTTACATCTGGTTTCTACTGGAGGCTTCAAAGAAAATAAATAAATGCCTATTTTGGTTTCTTTAAAAATGTTTAATTTCTTTTAGCAGTGCCACGGCACATTGCCAAGTTCATATTTTCATCTCATTTTATCTCAGATTGCTTGCAGTGGGGTAGCGCTGCTGCCTCACAGTTAGGAGTCCTGGGTTTGCTTCCCAGGTCCTCCCTGCGTAGAGTTTGCATGTTCTCCCCGTGTCTGCGTGGGTTTCCTCTGGGTACTCCGGTTTCCTCCCACAGTCTAAAGACATGCAGGTTAGGTGCATTGGCGATTCTAAATCGTCCCTAGTGTATGCTTGGTGTGTGGGTGTGTGTGTGTGCCCTGTGGTGGGCTGGCGCCTGCCCGGGGTTTGTTTCCTGCCTTGCGCCCTGTGTTGGCTAGGATTGGCTCCAGCAGACCCCCCGTGACCCTGTAGTTACGATATAGTGGGTTGGATAAGGATGGATCGATCTCAGATTGCTTTTCTGGTGAGGGCTGCAGTGGCAAAAGGTCAAGCTGGTTAGACCAGGCTTCCCTATCCATAGCTACACATTCTAGTTCTTCTGGTGTTTCCAAGACAACGAAGAGTAATGATCCCTCCAGCACATCCCAGTTCTGCTGCATGGTCTTCATGCAGTGGGACATACACAGGGGGAGCTTCTCTGGGCAGCATCTCAACTGGCTACTCCCAATCTGGAGAAGCAGCATCTGTACTCTGATTTCTCCTGAACAGATGAGCCAATTTCATATTTAAAATGTTTTATTTATATCTAAGAATACATAGATTCTTAACTAAAGCTTTACATCTGAAACAGGACAAATATTTAATCTGGCAAGACCTACTATATATTGATTTGTGCTAGATGAATGATTTACATTGCCTTTCAGACATATTTAATGAAAATAATATTAAAAATCCAACCACAAAAATATTCTTTATAAAAATTACTGATTTACTTGAAAACTGTATTTGGATATCTTGGCACTTAAGGCTGGAAATTTGTTCCAGAGGGGTTCACAAGAGTGCGGCAAGTGAAGCAAGCCTCTAGTGTTGTCGTTGCTCCTGTGGATCTACAGTATCTTAGTTTTTCTGATTAAATCACTTATGTGCACAGTCTCCAGCCACAGCTGCTTGCAAATTTGCAAACTGTGCAAATTAGCTGACATGTCATGCTTTGAGCAGTGGCAGGAGGAATCAACCTAAAATGGAAATGAGAATATAAACTTACATTCTGACTCACTTGAATCTGTTCATGATTATGTGTAAAATTAAAGAGATACAAGAAAGTCCCAAGAACAATTCTTGTTTCTAAATACCACGAGGACCATATTGACATAAGTATTGTAAAATGACACTTATTTTAACTGCAGAACACCAAATTACATTTGTGGGCTTTGCAATTTTTTCTAACAAGCTTATTTAATTTTAAAGGCACACTTTTTAATTAACTGAAGTCAGCTGAAGACTTTTAACATACTTGCAGTACCTTATGCATTACAGGTAACTGTCAGTGAGTGGCCACTGCTAGTAAACAAGTGACCAAGTGAGATAAGCACTTCAACGATTTCAATAGATTATGTTAACCTGCAGGCTGCACCGTGGCGCAGTGGGTCCTCCCTGCGTGGAGTTTGCATGTTCTCCCCGTGTCTGCGTGGGTTTCCTTCGGGTACTCCGGTTTCCTCCCACAGTCCAAAGACATGCAGGTTAGGTGTATTGGCGATTCTAAATTGTCCCTAGGGTGTGCATGGTGTTTGGGTGAGTGAGTGTGTGTGTGTGTGCGTGTGCGTGCCCTATGGTGGGCTGGTGCCCTGCCCGGAGTTTGTTCCCTGCCTTGCGCATTGTGTTCGCTGGGATTCGTTCCAGCAGACCCCTGTGACCCTGTAGTTGGGATATAGTGGGATGGATGGATGTAAACCTGCACCTGAATGTGTAAAACTGATGTCAAATCAACCAATATTGAGGCACATTTGGAAATCCCACACCTTTCACAAGGCTGTCAAAGATTTATATTAATCTCTACTGTATGTCAATACTAGCCGAAATTGATTGCTAAACTAATTGTAATCTACTTTAAATTGTCCTCAATTTTGCATGTAAACATCCTACTATATTGCAAACAATCAAAGATATTGTATAAATATTATTGTTTAAAGTTGCCGTGAATGAAGGCAACTGTTACATAAATAATAACATTAAGAAATATTGTTTTATGAATCAAATTTTCCAGGTAGCCAGCAATTCAATCATTTTTAGCTCCGAGGCAAGTGCCATCAGCAAGAGCCTTCAGCAATCTGCCTTTTTATCAAGGGAGGGAATAAATACAATCTGCAATCATTAAAACTGTGCTCATTAGGAGGCTATCCACAAACCAGATTAACTCAGGCAAACTACCATAATAAATGTTTTTTTTTTTTTTAATATTCAACCCAGTAACATTAGATTAAACCAGTAGTGTGCTGATGCCCATCTTTTCAAATGAGCATCCATGCTGCAGTTAACTACACTCTTATATTCAGTGGATTTGTATTTTTCTCATTATGAAAAGACTTCACATATTTACAAGCCTCCTGTTCATTATGTGTGCTATGTACTGTAATTACAAATGAAAAATGTTTACATTTGATACTTAACTAGTACAGGAAAATTACTGCATCCAACACTAAAATCAGGGCATCACTGACACAAAAAGAGCAGTTGAAAAATAACTGCATTATAAGAATCAGCCAAGATTTTGCTAATTTGATAACATCTGCTGATGAGTATGATGTAGTATAACAATCGCAAGTTTTAGAAAATTCCAGTTTTTTTTTATTTTACATTTCAAGTGTAATTATTCTACAATACAACTTTAAATCATTCATTCTTTTTTCATTTTAATAAACTACAAAATTAAGATTTTTTCTAAATATAATGGATAATGAGAAATAAAAATCCATGCACCTACTTCTAGAACTGACTACTACAATGCACTATTCACAGGCTGTTCAAACCATTCTATATGTAGCTTTCAGTTAATTCAAAATGTTGTTGCAAGAATTCATACTAGAAAAAAAAAAATAAAAAAATACAATCATGTAACTGCAGTTCTTAAGTCTTTACACAGGTTTCTAGTTAATTATGGAGCAGAACTCAAAATGTTCATCTCTGTATTTTTGAGTTTCTTGTGTACAACATACAAAAAAGGGCAATTCTGAATTAACTTACAATTAGTAACAAAAGAGGTTTGCTTGAAATGCCACCCTCTGATTCTGCAGGCTGGTGTTTTGAGCTTTTTCTTTCAGCAGCCCATATTGCTTACCTTAAAAACTTATCAGTGTCCATTTCCCACACAACTTCTCAAAATGGTGGGAAAATATACAAAGCAGTTTGTGAGCTCAAATAACAAAAAAACATCAAAATTCAGGCAAGCTCTTCACCCCAGTGAGAGTCTCCTCAAACTGATTTACAGTAGTCCAAACTGGAAACCCACCAATGTTTCTGATGCAGCCATTCACAAAGGCAAGTGTTTCTCTTGTTTGCCACTCGGGTTGGTATATGAGAACAAAGGTAGTGTTTTGCTCCTGAAACACTTTCTCAAACAGAACTACAGAATTAAATCCAGCAAAAACAGGTTACAAAAGCAATGTTGCACACATGCACTAGTCATTTCTAGTCAGGTTTAAAAAATATAAAACCATTGGTATAGCCCAAGACAATACAAATAAATTAACAAATAGAATTACAGCCTGAATTTTCATTCGTGTCCTGTTTGTGTGTTTGTATATAACTATACACACATATATTTTAAGAGACAGCCAGCATCCCAACCCAACCGGGACCCCCAAAGGATGGAAGGATTGGGGAAGACAGCTGCTTTAGGGCACTGCCTCCCCCAAAACACTAGATGACAACTCCCCTAGTTTACAGCGGTGCCTTGGATTCCCACAGGGTACCATGGGACTTGGAGTTCAATATCTCAACCCTGTTGGGTCAATATGATTGCACCTGACTACTAAATACCCCCACTGAAATCTTCTACATATAATAACAAACATATTGGAGCTTTATGGAGTAAACAGAAAAAAAAGATAAAAAGTCTGGGAATATCAGAGAATGAATCACAAATTAGGCAGTTGGGCTGATGTTTAATGTTTATGCTCAGATAATCTTTTATGCTTTTCTAAACCCTGTCCCTGAAGGTTCTACAACCCCAATCCCACTCACAGATGAGTTACAAACATAAATCTAACACTGCAAAAGTCAAACACATACATGGTGAGACTACACAATAGATTGTTTTTTCTACTTCAGGGCATTTAGCTCCTAAACGTCACATCAGACATTATTTCATTATTATACACGGGGCTGGAGTATATTTCATTCAACAGCATGTAACAAGTCTCTAAAGTTAATTTTTTTTCCCCATTTATGTTGGTAATACCTGGTGGCATGCAACATGTTTGGGGCTATGGGTAACACAATTAAAGGTAAGTTGGTATGTAATTATGAAATCAATCTTGCGCTCATTCGGCATCAGATGATATATTGCATGAAAAAGTGTTAATATAAATAAACACCCCGTAACTTCCTACAGGTAGCAAACCAATGCAGAATTTGATTACAGCAGGAAACATATAGCAACATGGCTGCATCCATCTGCACTTCAGGTGATAGCAGAAACATAAGTGAATGGTTAACTGTTCACAGATACCCTAAGCAGAGAGCTTCAGTTTGATTCAAAATAATAACACCTGTATAATTAACAGGTCTGTCTCCATAACCTAATCATCAGTAGGCTGCAATAAAACTATTTTTTTTTTTTATCAGGAGGGCTGCAGCAGCCCTGCCAAGGTTGACATTAAAAAAAATGTCAGGATTCGAACCGGCAATCTTCCAATTGCCAGCATAGACCTCTAGCCTCACAGCCACCACCGTGAAGGCCCCTGAATGTTGATAATTCTGTCCAAAAGGGAAAAAAAAAAAAGCTTTCCATTGTTGATGAATATTAGTACATATAAAATTGTAATCCTAAATACATTTTATTATTAATAATTGTAAACATTGGTCTTTCTCCCTCATTGCATATTCTTCTGCATTAGTCTGACAATTTCTATAAATCTATACTAATAAAAGGCAAAGCCCTCACTGACTGACTCACTGACTGACTGACTCATCACTAATTCTCCATCTTCCCGTATAGGTAGAAGGCTGAAATTTGGCAGGCTCATTACAGCTTACAGCTTCCTTACAAAAGTTGGGCAGGTTTCATTTTGAAATTCTATGCGTAATGGTCATAACTGGAAGCTATTTTTCTGCATATACTGTAATGGAGTTGTGCTCGAAAGCCGTGGGGGGGCGGAGTTTTGTGTGACATCATCACGCCTCCTACGTAATCACGCAGTACGTAGAAAACCAGGAAGAGCTCCAAAAACCGCTGAAGAAAACATACATTATATAATTAAGAAGGCAGCGAAACAATTAGAAGCGAGCAAGTGACATATAAAACCATATTCAGCGGCTCACGTGAACTGACGCAGTGCGCAGACAAAAAGCAACAGTTCCAAAGAGTGCTGAACAAAAACCGAATTACACTGCTACGCTCAAATAGACAAACCACACGCCGTGGCGCAATAGTAGAGGCTTCGCTTCTAGCACCGGCATCCGAGGTTCGATTCCCGAGAGGGGATGCACTGAGTATGTATGCGCGCTTATTTTAGCCTCGCATCCCCCTGGTTTGAGACGTATGAAAAAATATGCGGTTAACGCAGAAAGACAGATCACCAATTGAAGCTTTATGAATAATGGATACTTTATTCATGATCAATGATTGTTTTGGTAAAGCCATACTCAGTGTATTCATTAGATGAACGGTAAAAAAGTAAGAGTGAGGGGAGGGTAACTTATTGAGGCACGCAGGCAAAACCACAATAGCACGTGGGCTCGATGTACTGTAGTGCGCGTCAACTTGATCTGAATTGCGCGATCACATTTGAAAAATATATCTTTTCAAGTTCTATTTAGTCCATATGTGTCAAACTCAAGGCCCGCAGGCCACATCCGGCCCGGCGTGTAATTATATCCGGCCCGCGAGATCATTTTATATATTATTGTTATTAATGGCCCGGGGATATGAAGCGCTGGTAACACAAACTACAGATCCCATAATGCAGCGCTTCAGCTGCCTTGCCGAACACTTACCGCGTTAATCAAGTCTAGCTTATGATGCTGCAAGTTATTGCGAAGCTAGCCCACACGATGCCAAAGAGAAAAGGTGATTCTGAACATAGAGCCTTTAAAAACCGATGGGAGGCTGAGTATATGTTTACTGACATTGCCGGTAAACCCGTGTGTCTCATTTGTGGAGCTAATGTGGCTGTAATTACAGAATTTAATCTAAGACGGCACTATGAGACAAAACATCAAGATAACCTGAAAGACCTGAATGCAATGCACAAGATACAGAAAGCAGAAGAGTTAAAGAAGAATCTGACACTTCAGCAGACGTTTTTACCCGTGCAAAATCACAAAGTGATTTCAAGTGAAGCTACTTTTATGGGAGACACAAATGCACCAGTGCAACTTGCCCCACTTTCCCTGTTGCCAAGTAAATCTGAACCAAGTCGGCACTACGGTGTTCCCAAATACGCACTTTGCTGATAAACTTAGCGCACTGCGCACTGAGTTCGCACGGCGCTTTGGTGACTTTGAAGAACAAAAAAAGAATTTTGAGTTGTTTCGCAACCCATTTGCCGTCGATGTGGAAACTGCACCTGTGCAGATTCAGATGGAGGTGATTGAGCTGCAGTGTAATGGCACACTGAAGGCAAAGTACGATACTGCACGGCCCACACAGTTTATTCACTCCATTCCCGCAAAAATGCTCCAGCTCCGTCTACATGCGGCTCAAACCTTGTGCATGTTTGGTACCACATATCTGTGTGAGAAGCTCTTCTCAGTCATGAAGACTAACAAAACAGCACACAGGAGTTGCCTCACTGATGAGCACCTGCAGTCCATCCTGAGAATCTCCATAACACAGAACCTCACACCAAACACAAACAAACTTGTTGCCAAAAAAAGATGCCAGGCGTCCAGCTCTGATAAAATGACATAAGAGCAAAGACAACTGAATGATTTGATTTGTTATTGCTGAAAAGTACACATTTTATTTACAGTGTATATGTGTATATATATAGATATATAGATATATATATATAGATATATATATATATAGATATATATATATATATATATATATAGATATATATATATATATAGATAGATATATATAGATATATAGATATATATAGATATATATAGATTATATATATATAGATTATATATAGATAGATTATATATAGATAGATATATAGATATATACAATCCGGATTCCAAAAATGTTCGGACACTAAAATTGTGAATAAAAACTGAATGCAATGATGTGGAGATGGCAAATGTCAATATTTTATTTGTAATAGAACGTAGATGACAGATCAAACGCTTAATCCGAGTAAATGTATCATTTTAAAGGAAAAATATGTTGATTCAAAATTTCACGGTGTCAACAAATCCCAAAAAAGTTGGGACAAGTAGCAATAAGAGGCTGGAAAAATAAATTTGAGCATAACGAAGAGCTGGAAGACCAATAAACACTAATTAGGTCAATTGGCAACATGATTGGGTATCAAAAGAGCTTCTCAGAGTGGCAGTGTCTCTCAGAAGCCAAGATGGGTAGAGGATCACCAATTCCCACAATGTTGCGCAGAAAGATAGTGGAGCAATATCAGAAAGGTGTTACCCAGCGAAAAATTGCAAAGACTTTGCATCTATCATCATCAACTGTGCATAACATCATCCAAGATTCAGAGAATCTGGAACAATCTCTGTGCGTAAGGGTCAAGGCCGTAAAACCATACTGGATGCCCATGATCTCCGGGCCCTTAAACGACACTGCACCACAAACAGGAATGCTACTGTAAAGGAAATCACAGAATGGGCTCAGGAATACTTCCAGAAACCATTGTCAGTGAACACAATCCACCGTGCCATCCGCCGTTGCCAGATGAAACTCTACAGTGCAAAGAAGAAGCCATTTCTAAGCAAGATCCACAAGCTCAGGCGTTGTCACTGGGCCAGGGATCATTTAAAATGGAGTGTGGCAAAATGGAAGACTGTTCTGTGGTCAGATGAGTCACGATTCAAAGTTCTTTTTGGAAATCTGGGACGCCATGTCATCCGGACCAAAGAGAACAAGGACAACCCAAGTTGTTATCAACGCTCAGTTCAGAAGCCTGCCTCTCTGATGGTATAGGGTTGCATGAGTGCGTGTGGCATGGGCAGCTTGCATGTCTGGAAAGGCACCATCAATGCAGAAAAATATATTCAGGTTCTAGAACAACATATGCTCCCATCCAGACGTCATCTCTTTCAGGGAAGACCCTGCATTTTTCAACAAGATAATGCCAGACCACATTCTGCATCAATCACAACATCATGGCTGCGTAGGAGAAGGATCCGGGTACTGAAATGGTCAGTCTGCAGTCCAGATCTTTCACCTATAGAGAACATTTGGCGCATCATAAAGAGGAAGGTGCGACAAAGAAGGCCCAAGACGATTGAACAGTTAGAGGCCTGTATTAGACAAGAATGGGAGAGCATTCCTATTTCTAAACTTGAGAAACTGGTCTCCTCGGTCCCCAGACGTCTGTTGAGTGTTGTAAGAAGAAGGGGAGATGCCACACAGTGGTGAAAATGGCCTTGTCCCAACTTTTTTGGGATTTGTTGACACCATGAAATTCTGAATCAACATATTTTTCCCTTAAAATGATACATTTTCTCAGTTTAAACTTTTGTTCCGTGATTTATGTTCTATTCTGAATAAAATATTAGAAGTTGGCACCTCCACATCATTGCACTATTCTCGATTTGTATAGTTTCCCAACTTTTTTGGAATCCGGTTTGTTTGTATAATATATATATATGCCAGCAACATTCACCACTCACAACAGTGACAAAACAATTACATTGACAATCATGTTACGTTATTTTCAAAATGTTTCTGTTTCTTTTTCATTGCTTCTTTAACACACTACTTCTCCGCTGCGAAGCGCGGGTATTTTGCTAGTGTTCCATAAATGGCAGTACACTAAAAAATTTTACTAAAACAAAAAAATGTTTTGGTGGAATTATCTTTTACGAAAAAAAAAAATACCCTTGGTTTTTGAAGCATGGTTTTCTGAATCTGGGGAGAGTTGCAAAGAGGTGGGGAGTGAGAGGGTGAGGTTACCTCGGACATTAAGTAAGCATAAGGAGACACTGAATTGGGTCGGGTGGTTGTTGGACAATGAAGAAGAGAACACAGTGGTGTGGGAAAGACGGGAATGCAATCTCGCAGCATGGTGTGGAGCAGTGCAGTTGACGCAAAGCTGAGTACTGAGAAACAAAATCAGCCTCTTGAATTTTGCAGCTTGAACCTGCAGCTCTGGTCAATAACTACATTCATATTAGGATTAGTTTAAAGGAAAACTTGAAGAATATTAAGAATTATACTTTTTATATAACTAGAATTAGAACAGGCAAGAATCAGCAGATTCCGAAATGTGAAGTATCACTAAAATAAGTTAACACATATTATAGATTACTGCTTGTCACAGTTCAGTTCTTCATGCTCACCATGAGATAGAAGCCTCAGTAAATACAATTTTGCTTTCCTGCAAAGAACTGTGCATCTCCTGCCCAATCCCAGTGTAATGTAAATTAAAATCATAAATCAAACTTCTTTTTGCCTTCATGCTGTGTGCCAAAAGGATGACCAAAAAAAAAAAAACTGTTAGTCATTTACACATCGCTTTCCTTTAGGTGGGAAAAATTATTCAATGCATTAGATTTGTCAAGTCACGGCTCCAGACTGCAACTAAAATGGTCGCAAATGCAACCAAGAATAAGCTTTGGCGATTATAATTTCTACTTAGATCGCCAGTGGGCAATAGAATCATTGAAACTTTAATTATATTGTAACAAATGCAAAAGGCCATTTTTTTTTATTGTTGAACGGCTTTGCCACATAAAAAATGCAGTGTGAAATGAAGAATTCACATTAAAAATTCGGAATGTGAAAAGAAAACTTATGAAGATTGAAAAAACTCTCAGCATGAAGTGACGTATAAAAAATGGCATCATGAAATCAACATGACCTTAGGCTGGCTGTTCTTGGTCTAGGTCTATGTTTTGGGAACATGGCCTAACTCTTACTTGAAGTGCATCCTATCTATTCTGTTTGCATATTTATTTATTTTTTTTTTTATTAATTTTATTACAATCCATACAAAGCAATCAAGTTTTTACAAAAAGAAAAATTGAGTTAAGAACAGATCGATCCCCACCCCTGAGAGAGAGCAAGCCTAACGGCATTAAATTTAGGGCTTGTAAACATACCTAAATTAATAAATTCTCTGTGCTTTATGAACATATTTTAAAATATTACTGATTAGATCCTGCCATGTTTTGAAAAAAGTCTGTACGGATCCTCTAACTGAGTATTTGATTTTTTCCCAATTTCAAATAAAATAACACATCGGTTTCCTACTGACTTAAAAAAGGAGAGTTTGGGTTCTTCCAGTTTATCAGAATAAGTCTGCGTGCCAAAAGTGTAGTGAATGCAATCACAATTTGTTTGTCTTTCTCCACTTTAAGCCCCTTTTGAAAAAACCCCAAACACAGCTGTTAATGGGTTAGGAGGGATTGTGAGTCCAAGGCTGTCTGAAAGGTAATTAAAAATGTTTGTCCAGAATAATGTTAATTTGGTGCAGGCCTAGTGACCTAGTGAGGCTGGGACTTGGTTGCAACGTTCGCAGGTTGGATCCTGCCCTGGAAACATTTTGCAGAGTTTTAGTCGAGACAGATGTGCTCGATATATAATTTTGAGTTGTATAATTGTATGCTTTGCGCATATGGAGCTCGAGTGAATTCTCTGCATTGCTACTTTCCACTCCTTTTCTGATATATTAACTGAGAGATCTTTTTCCCAGTGTCCTCTTGGATCTTTGAAAGGGAGGGATTGAAAAATAATTTTAGATATTGTAGAGATGGAGTCTAAGTCCTTGAGATTGAGCAATATTTTTTCTAGCATGGATGAGGGTGCAAGATAAGGGAAATCTGGAAGGTTCTGTTTACATATTTAAACTGTGTATTTCTTTATTATATGTAGCATAAGATGTGAAAACTTCAGAGTCTTCATGACAAACTTTTATTTTGAAAACTTCAACTTAACCTGTCAAGTATGTCCTCCTACTGGACATTGCTGCAGGGATAAATACTTGCATTCTACTGAAGGCTAGTTTATACTTAACACATCCCCACAATGAGCGTGAGGGGAACACAGGTATATATTGGTGCAACTGGGACAAGTGTGAAAATGATGTCAGACTTGGAGACACATGCATTAAAATATTTCTTACTACATGGAGCAGCCGTGTTTTCCAAATGGTACATGTCATGAAGAGGCTTGTTACGTTTGTGCCAGAATAATGAACGAAGGCCTGAAAATGACACAACAGATCATCAAAATGCAAGGAAAACATGTAAAACATTAGAAACTCATCTGCTCATAATGTAAGCCCCGTGTTATGAAGATAGCTGTGCCCCATGGAATTCAGTGGTTCTTTCTGACTTGGCGCACACATACTAATATGTTATTATCACGGATCTCCTTGTGTTCAAGCATCTTTGCATGCTGTTACTCTTTTCATTTGAGGCATGCTCCATACAAAGAGCCTGCCTAACCATTAGTAAACATGAATGTATTTACGTGGGTAGTTTTTTTCGGGTACAAAGAAAGAGGGGAAAAAACACTTCCATGGGAAAGGCTAAGTTGTGGAACAGAAATTTCACCAGTGGCATGTGAGTGATTAAAAATTCTATCAAAAACAGAAATTCCCTTGCCACTCATGACCACCACTTTATTGGATTTTTCAGCAAGCACAGCTGATCATGGCAATTCAAATTAATTAAATATTTTTATAAAACTTGAATAAAGCATTCAATGGTAATCTTCATCTGCTGTGCCCCTTTGTAAAATGAACACTGAGTAGTTAAATTAATCTTATTAAAGACACTGAGCTCTATCAGGCAGTCTTTTTTAGCACATTCATGTCTTCTGTGCCCCTCCATTCCTTTCCACAGAGGGGAAGTTATTTCCACAGCTGAGCCTTTGCTGTTGGCTAAAATTGTTCAAAACATACTTTAAAAGACTGTAGACAGTTTCTGTACCAACTTCATATTTATTTTGCCACTCTACCTCATCCACTGGTGGGAACACTTATTTCCACAGCTGAGCCTTTGTCATTGAAATGCTCCATTGACAAAATGAACACTGGACAGATAACACTGAGCTAAACTTATTTAAAAAGAATCGAATGACACTTTTTTCTTCACTGTGTCAGTTTGTCCTAACCACTGGAAAGGATACTTATTTCCCAGCTGGAGCAGAGCACCTAGTCTTGCTGCTTGCAAAATGAACACTGGACAACTAAAATTCTTCAAACTACATTTAAAAAGGTTGCTGGCTTACTTCAAACAAAGGAAAAAGACCACCGAATTACACTGGATGGCCCTCCGACACAGACCTCCAGTGACACAGACTTAAATCCTGAATAAAATACACTGTTCTTAATGGCTGTACACAGTGTGTAAATTATTATTATGACATTCAGCTACCCAAATCATCAAGACGGACACAAATGTACAAGGAAAAGATGTACTTCACAGAAGGAAAATAATTAGGCAGTGTCAACGGCACCCGAGCACAGACAGGCAGACATCTTGTTTTTCACAACCACCACACGTTTATTTACACTATTTACAGTTCTTTGGTCACAAAGACCCCCAAATAATGGTCACAAAGACCCAGTTCAGTGCACAAACCCCAAATAACACAAAGTCCTGGCCACAATGCCTTTCTTCGGGCCGCCTCCACTCTCCACTGCTTCGTCCTCCTTCCACCCGACTCCAGCCCTGAATGAAGGGAGACGGCCCCTTTTATAGCTGACCCGGATGAGCACCTGGTGTTCCCGGCATTCCTTCGTTGCGCCCAGCGTGGCGGAAGTGCCGGCTGTCCTCCCGGCTGCTCTCCGGGCGGCGTTATAAATCTTCCCCCCAGCACTTCCTGGTGTGGCGGGAGTGCTGGGGAAACAAGTCCCAAGGCATTGGGGCGCTCCTGGCGGTGACCACGGGCTCCTACAGGGAAAGGCTTCCATGCCCTTGACCCGTGGTCCCCAAAGCAACCCGGAAGGCGAACCCCACGTGATCCAGGCAGGGCTCTGACCCTCTTCCGGTCCCTCCTGGCGTCCCGGCCGGGTCATGGCCCCTGGCATCCCTGACAGCAGACATACATGGAGGTTACAAAGGTAAGAGACTGAAAGATTCATATTTTACACATTTGATTATTTTGCACCTACATCAAAGCTAATGGCTCTTAATGTTTTTCTTTCAGGAGCTACTGGCTCCTTGAAGAGAATTTTTGTCTGAATTCCTACAGCTACTTTAGATTGCTGAAAATCAATTTTCAAACACACTGATTCAATAAATTAGACTTTATTGATCCTTTAACATCAGTGTAACAGCTCTACTCCTTATACACAGGAGCCTTGTCCATTGTACATTCTCATCTGCATTTGAAATGCAAACCAAAATTTTATACAAGTGGCAGATGGTTACACAATATTGAATCAACAGATAACACAATAGATCTGAGCTAGTCATAACATGTTTAGAATGTAAAAACAACTTACCTTCCCCACATTGGTGGCAATACAACAAGTCACTCAAAGAACAACAACAACATTTATTTATATAGCACATTTTCATACAAGAAAAAATGTAGCTCAAAGTGCTTTACAAAATGAAGAATAGAAAAATAGAAGACACAATAAAAAATAAAAATAAGTCAACATTAATTAACATAGAATAAGTAAGGTCCGATGGCCAGGGTGGACAGAAAAAAACAAAAAAAAAAACTCCAGAAAGAAAAGAAGTATAATTCAGTCACCAATTTACCTACATGAATTTCTTAAGAGAGGTGGCAGGAAAATTAGGGTAGTAAAATCTATAAGAACATTTGGAGTAGGTGCATCCTTAACACAGTAAGAAAGCAGACTGGGAATCAAGTCCAGTCAGAAGCAGCCAAAAGGCAATGCCACAAAGCAGTATTCTTTAATGGTGTTTACTAATTAAAAACATACACACACAAAATCACAATGACAAAATGTCTGGCTATTTAAGTTTTTCTCTAATTATTTATAAACTTTTTCCACTGATTCTGATTTCACCTAAGGTTTATTTTTTTTTTTAATTAAGCATACTAATACTACTGTGAATTATTTTCATAATTCTGCATTGTTGAGTAATCAAATATATTTTAATGTGAAGACAATAACTTGACTACTAGCTTATATGGAAGAAAAATATAAAAAGAGAAACTGAAGCAATATAATAAACAACTTACTTTTCTTTTCAGTGCACTCAGTTTCTCCACAACTCCATCAAGTAAAGTGACAACAGAGTCCACTTGAGGGCAATTGCTTAGGGTCTTCTCCAATTCTGCCACGACCATGGTCACATGACTTGTCTCACGGTCAATATTCTTCTGTGCAGCCCGAAATCGTTTGTTTAATGTTTCATATGGCACCTACAGTAGTGAAAAAGTAGAATTAAAAAAAATAAAACTAAAATAATCCGATCACTACTTTTCTTATCCAAATATAGTCCATCATTCATAAAATTCCAGCTACTAAAAGAAAGAAAGAATAAACATTTTTGTGTACAAACACATTTTTTCAATTTACCAAAATTTTTCTATTTTATTTCCTGAACAAACTATCGAAACTATTATTAACATTACGTTTAGTGAGCATTATGTTTATCATATTGTGTTGTAATAAAGTTAGTTATTGCAATATACAATAAAGGAAAGCAAAAGTAGATTGGCAAATACACTATTCTGCAACCATAACCCACTTAATACAAATCAAGTTCAAGTTTACCCTGGTAAAATTGGGTACAAGACAGAAATAAACCCAAACTGGGGAGATCGTCAATTGCGGGGCTCTCTCACACACACAAATAATCACATGGGCTCAGTTCAGAATCAATAGTTAATCTAACAGGGGCATGTTTGGGGATATAGGAGAAAACCTGAAGCATCGGGAAGAAAATCCATGTAAACATGGGGAAAAAGCCAAGAAGTTGATCCTTGTGGCAGTTTTGACACCCTACTATGCTGGCTATTATTCAAAAAGATACATTTAATTTGAGCAGCTATGCTTGCTTTTATCTCTTTAGACTATGTAACATTTGCTCCTTAAATAAAGATAATTTTGGAAACAGTATTTTACAGTAGTTCAAGTCTACAAACATGCCTCTTGAAGACTTTTTTCTTTTTGATTCAAACAAAAAAGTCAGGCCACATATTCTTTCACCTTTAGTCTTTACTGCATTGTACCTTGGTGAGGGGAGGATGCAACCAAAGGCACTTTATATCATATCAGAAACTAGCACAACAGACAGCACCAAAATAAAAAAGAAGCAAGTGTGATGGTAATTTTAATTAACCCATCTATTTTTTTTTTTGCTAGTTAATTATCAGGGCTAATGAAGTCTGCTGCATTCACAGCTATCATAAATAATGGCTTAATGCAGCACAATAGGAACTGTCTTAACTGATCACAGAATTTGCTTTCTTAAACATTAACATGCCAAAACAATTCTTTTACATAAAAGTGAACATACTGAATTATTTGCATATGTTCAAATGTACAAATACAAACATATTTATATTTGCAAGACACCAAATCTTGCAATATTCTACATTTATAGGGTCAAATCATTTTTTCTTGTTTTACAAAGTGAAAGCTTTAAATTTCTTAACTCACAGCAAACACTTATCAAAATAACAGAAAAAAAAAAGCTGATAATTTCACAAGATGTTTTAGTGGGATGAATACTAATACCACCTAGCAACTAGCAAATAAAAATTCTGCTTCAAAGCTACTTACGGAAGGGTGAGGGGGGGGGGAGAAGATTAAAACTGAGAGAATTTTTAAGACAAGCATGAAGCTACCTAGGGGTCTCGCGCACAATCTCATCCCACACCTGCTCACTAATGCACTCCCTTGATTGCACACCACCAAGCTCCCACAGAGATCTGGATCCACTCTTGTCAGTAATCACACATTACAACACCATACTCATGCTCAATACGCCAAGACTGCTCAAACATGTCGATAACACTGACACAAAAGACAAAAATAAACATCCACTTTGCAAAGAAGGACTGAGCGCCTTTCACACAAAGCTAGGGAGGGAGCAAAACTATGATGGGCACAACAGATTTAAATGATTTTGGTTAAATTTTTTGTTTTAATTCTTCTTCTTTTGGTTGCTTCCATTAGGGGTTGCCACAACAGATCATCTTTTTTCATATCTTCCTGTCCTCTGCATCTTGCTCTGTTATAGTATTTGTTTAAAATATGAAATGCCCCTTGGCCAGGCTGCTGTTTCTATAACATAAGCTGTTCAAGGATGCAAGTCTTTCCAAATTTGGGTGTCCCATGAATCCCTTCTCACAAGAACATTTATACAGTGGATTGCTTGAGTTTTTTCTGCCCTGTGCAGGACAGGGATCAACAATCCATGCAAGGGATTCTACGTCCTTTGCAAAGCTAAAAAGGTCAATAGCTACAGTTATAAGCCAGACTGAGCAGTAAAGTCAATTAAAGTCAGAATGCCATTATTATTAACTCCTAATTCTAGTATGATAAAGATAAATCTAAGAAAGAAAGAAAAAAAAAGTCTTAATTATTCACTGCTAACATAATGCATGATACAGTTTAGGTATTCTACTGAAAAGGAAACACTGATTGTGTAACACTTGGATAAACTTTAAAAGGAGGGTAGACTGCTTGTGTATCACTTTAAAAAGCCATACATCAATACTGTATCATTCATTGATGACAATTTCTACAGTACATATGCTCATTGTACCTCTGCTTCAAAATACAGTCACAGATGCCAAACAGTCACTTCACCGAGTGGTGTGCACCAAATAGTATGCATGATGTGCAAACTGCAAATTTGATGTTCTTACTGATTACTATGGCAGAATACAGTTTTACAAAAATTGTGAATGATTTAGCACTATAAGTTCTCTATCAGTTGTAGTGTACAATCTTGATTTGTAATAACCTACATTTCTTCAATGCTTACTAAACTCTTCCTCTCTTTGTTTACTTCCAACATCTGCCTGTTTCATGACTGCCCACACCTCATATTTTCATCTCCAGTACTGCAAGCTTGCTGCTCCTTAAGAGGTAACCATATTTATTGACTAAATGAACAGTAAAATATTTTCTTTAATTTGCAGTAACCCAGCAAATGCATATTCTGAACAGAAATAAAAAATGTGTTAAACTTTGCAGCAAAAAAAAAAACAAAGTTTGTTCACAATAACCTTATGAAAGTACTGAAGCCACATATTCAAAATTTTCTCTCAAGACTAGTCTGGCAATGGGGTTGGGGGTGGAACTTTACTCAAGCTGAAACTTCCCTGAGCATATAATACTGTGCAAAAGTCTTGAGCCAATGAAGAACATTATTTTTAAAACTAGTAAACTGGGCAGCAAGTGTTTGTTTGTGAAAAATACATCTCTCTCTTTTATATATATATATATATTTACACATATATACACATATACATACATATATACACATATATATATATATATATACACTAGCAGAATACCCGCGCTTCTCAGCGGAGAAGTAGTGTGTTAAAGAAGGTACGAAAAAGAAAAGGAAAAATTTTTTAAATAACGTAACATGATTGTTAATGTAATTATTTTGTCACTGTTACGAGTGTCGCTGTGATATATATATATATATAGCAAAATACCCGCGCTTCGCAGCGATGTCATGTGTTAAAGAAGTTATGAAAAAGAAAAGGAAACATTTTAAATATAATGTAACATGATTGTCAAAGTAATTGTTTTGTGTATTTGGTGGCAGCGTCACAAAGTTATTTTCGTCCAGCTGCATCAGAAAATGTACCACGACGTCTGACACGCCTCCTTTTTACTGTTTTCTCACAGCTTGGATTGCTGCTGTCATATATATACACACACACACACACATACACATATACATATATATATATACACATACATATCTTCATATCTACATATCTATATACATATCTACATATACCTATCTACATCATATATACACACACATACATATAATTGTGTGTGTGTGTGTATGTATGTAATATATATATATATATATATACACACACACACACATACATATACATATATACATACATATACTTGTGTGTATGTTTGTATGTGTCTATATGTGTGTGTATAGCTTTGGTCACTGAGTGCAAGGGAAAAATAATAAAATATAGTCTATAAGTTATTAAACAGTAAAACATTAACGTTTCAAGAAGTACAGGTACATTGAGCACTACTGGAGTGGTTGTGGGTAAACTACATTTTAAAGACGGTGTAACACAACAGGTAAGTAACTAACAGCAGCTAAAATGTATATGGATCATCTCTCGGTAGTAGATCCCTTTTGAAAGGCGCTACACGACGGCTGTGGTATAGAAATTACATTTTCTATGTGAACGTTCAAATTTGTGCCTCTGGTAATGTGCCTTACCGCATTTAAAGAAAATTAGTTTTGTGTCCTCTGCAGTGTTAAGAGAGAAAGGCTTTGGTTTGGCATAAAAGGAAAAAGGTGTAAAGAAAGGAAAGTTGCCTTTTTCTTTTATATAGTATAGAGAGATGTGTTCGCTGACGTTTTGATCGCCTTTTGGGGACAGTCGCGGTCGGTCTTGTGTAGACTGGTGAGACGTCCCTGCCATTAATCGGCTGTGATGGCACTGTCAGTCCTGCACTCGTGTGCGTGAATTCATAATCCGAGTTTAGGACCTCATAATCGATACGTGCAAAAGAAAGTGTGAATCGCCTTAATATTATTTTGCCGTGGTGTAGAAAAGGGATTATTGATGGCTTAATCGATTATTCATAAAGCTTGAATTGGTGATCTGTTTTTCTGTGTTAACCTCATATTTTTTCATACTTCTTCTCAAACTAAGGTGGTGCGAGGGTAAAATGAATCGGATGCGCTGATCAATGTAATCGGTGTACCAGGAAATCATGCATTGACAAAAGCTCCCTTTGCTTGTAATGCAAAGTGTGATTAAATGCATTATTTTTAACGTTATGGAGCACATGCATCAAGCTTCTCAGCTGTGCTTGTGCTAAGAAAAGGAAAGATTTTAAAAATAACGTAACACGATTGTCAATGTAACCTTTTGTAAGTAGTGCCTGGAGGATTCAGTGTGGAGAAACTCTAGAGAGAGCGTGTGTATTAACTTGTGGATTTTTCTGTGAGTATTTGGTGGCAGTCTGAAGTTGCTTCGGAAGACGGCGTTAGCTGCAGAGCTCAGCTCAGAGTGAAATGGGATGAATGGGGGAGATGATGACGTGACTCCCCACCCGCCTTAACTGTCAATCCCCACAAACACAGTCTCG